>NC_041388.1:316635395-316643503 GCF_002162155.2 Triticum dicoccoides
GCCTCAGTGGAAGCAGGAGGTGGCCGGGGCCTCTCGGGCGCGCGCCACACCTCGCCTCTGTTCGTCCTCCTGGCAGAGGAGGAAGATGACAAGGGGGAGGAGGTGGGCTGGGCCGAGTCGCTGGAGGAGCTGGGCCGGCTGGGCTGGACAGGTAAGCGCCAGGTAAGTCTTCTGCTCTGTTTTATTTTTTTCTTCTGTTTTGTTTTATTTAATTTATTTTGCCACTGTTTTGAATTTAAAATAATTCAAACAATGCCAAAAACTCCTTTGAATATTTTATATTGCTAGATGGACTCTTCCAAAAGCTTATAAAATATTTCAGGGGTATTTGAAATTATATTCTAATTATATGAATATAATTCAAATTCAAATAGCTAATGAATTAAATCCAAAGTCCCAAAAATAATTTCTTAAAAATGTTCAATATTTTGGTTGGGACCAGAACCCTTACCAAAAATTATCAAACATTTAAGAAAAGCATTTTGGAGCAATGAATGAGATTTTCAGGGTTTTTGCCCCTCTTTTATTTAAGTTTTTGAGGCTTCCAAAATTCCTCAGTTCAAGTTTCGAAAATATAGACATGATGCACACATGAAGCTAGCCTAGAGCACTACCAGCAGCTAGGGATGTGACAACTCACCCCCACTAAACAAGAATCTCGTCTCGAGATTCAAGCGTAGGGTAAGGGGAAGGGTAACACAGACTAGTATAATCTTCACGATCCAGGGTGCACTTCATAAGAGCGTTGAATCAATCACCATCTTTGTCTTGTCGTCTTGTTCTGAGAACTCCAACTAACATGACAACGAGAGGAAAGGAAAGACCCTAAAAGAATCGTTCTTCTCGAAGGTCGAACAACTCAGGATTAACTCACGGAATGAGACATAGCAACATCTCTCGAGCTGAGGGACGAAGCACACATCCATAAGAATGGAGTGAGGCAGATGACGAAGGTTCACTAGGTAGACAACAATTTCACGCTTAAGAAGGTGGTAAACGATTGTCAACGTAGCGAGAAGTTGAGTTTCCATGATGCCACAGCGGGACATCCTGGAGGAGGGTGATTCGTAAACTATTACCTTAAGTGGCAAAAAGAATTACCTTTGATATAGAGATCATTGAGACTCTCTATATCAGCCTAAGGCAAATCACAACAATCGATTGGCGGGGGTCGGTAGAATGGCATACTCGGACTTGGATGATGTGGATTACCTTGTTGAAGACAACGCAATGGATAAATTTGCTTGTCACCGGAAATGGAGGAGACCCATGGTAGAATGGCACATTGGCGGTGCAAGTTGGGAACAAAATGCAAATGCTGGGAATGATTCTGGTAACTAGGGAAGAACCCAACAATAGAGAGTGATTTCACGGTTTGAGAAGGTCATAGCATTGCCGAGGAAAACTGAGAGGAATCCAAGGTAGTGCTGATGATAACACGTAGCGCTTGTGCGTGCTCTCAAGAACTTGAGCATTTCCATAATCATCAAGGTTTTACCAACATCCGTGTCAAGGATCCTGGCAACACAACATACTACCATGATGAATAGCGATGGACGATGCAGATGCAAAGGAGGATAATACTTTCTCAGATTTCACCTTAGCGAGCCAAGGAACAAAATCTGGATGATCGACCGAGAGACATTTAGCACTCCACTTCTAATGTTCTCCTTGATGTGCTAGCGTATCCCATTCATAGATATGGTTTGATAACTAGAACATCAAGTAAAAGGTCGGACTTCGGGAACACAAAAATCCATAGGGGCAACTAGGGAGTAAACCCTACGAAATCCCTATGGGGAGGTGGCCAACTTCATCAATCAAGATATTATAATAACAGGTCTTCCAGCTGGGTGTGTTGGCCACGACATCCACTTTACCGGTTATCGTGCGACCAATATTATAATTCTTGGGAAATATTCCAACCATCATATCTGCCTGAGATTCAGATCTGGTTGGTGTCAGGATATTCCAGACTCATCGAGTCTAGGAAGAAAAACGGAAAGTTTGCGACACAAATCGACGAGATGACGTTGCGGGATTCTCGGGAGATGAACTACGATAGCAAGCTCCAAAACATGAGCTGGTTCTGCTACAAACATGTGAACACGTTGTCCCAGACAAGCATGCCCACATGGTAGTCTTACAATAAAACACTACCGAGTTCTGGTTGGGAACCATCAGCGAGGGTATCGAAATCCCTACATAAGTCCGGATTAGCTCTTATGAAGGAACTCCTTCTCCTTGAACAAATCAATCAGTGGCTTGGTGTGCTCGGGACACCTATGGAATGGAGGTTGCAAGTCTCCGAACCACAGAATACTTCGCACGTATGCATGACTGATTTGGGATGATTCCAGAGGAAGCAAAACTAACTTTCTCAAATTCACGGCGGCAACTTTCACCAAATGCACGTGTATAAGAGGAAGTCACTCCTTACAACCGACATGCTTCATGAGCTAGCATGAAGAAATGCTTTCAAAAGTTTCCAACACTAGCTTAATGTTCAACAAAATCATGGAGGAGACAATGATGTTGTCGATGGGCTCAACAGCAATTCATCTGGGTTTCCTTATCACTGGACTTCCACCATCATGCGAACACGGTGATAGCATTGGCCAGACCCAAAAGATATAATGGTGTATGCTCGAGGGATCAACCACGAGTAAGACAACATTACGAGCATCGTTGGTACTGATTTGACTTGACGATGGCCCACACTCAAATCAAAGGATTGATAAGACAATAGGTCCAACAACTGATCACAGGGACCAATCGATGAAGATATCATCTTTCTTCAACACACACTACACAAGAATATCCCTTTGGAACGAACTAAGTCAGACAAGCTTTTATCTTCCAACTCTCCAAGTTGTTGTCTAGCTTAACCAACTAGCTCAGGGATATCTAACACCGATTCTTGGAGAGAAGGTGGTTCATAAGAAACCAATTTGATCACGAGCTCAACATAACGGTCAGGTGACGACCTGGTGATACTTCCGAGAAGACATTCAGAAAATCACGAACCACCGGTATGTTACTAAGCTCGAGAACAATCTCGCTTTTGAGGGCAAGACGATATGATCAAATGAGTAAGGATTGGCACTATCCTAACTCACTGATCGGAGAGTGCACCAGAAATAAGGACTAGGTAGCACAATCAACCTTAGGGTGACGATTCAATAATCAACACGCTAAGAATGAGGTTATCGTCCATTTAACTACCAAGCAATGGAGTTGCTAGCAGTTTTGATTTCACACGCCATGATTCATTTGTCGGCATTCCGGTTACAATAACACGGAAACCAAGAAATTATCAATGATGATCAGAAGTATTACTGCGTCAAGAATTCATAAGATGGTGTGCAATTCCCATGATATTCCTGATATAAAGATGGTAATACTTCAAGGTAGAACAGACCAGAAGCTGGATTGGCATTTTGATCTGTGGAATACAATTGCTTTGACCCAATCCTAGATATGGATGAGATTCTGGAGTTTGTTTCTCCTATTCATTCTGAAATAGAATGGCTTGGCG
Source organism: Triticum dicoccoides (assembly GCF_002162155.2). NCBI lineage: Eukaryota > Viridiplantae > Streptophyta > Magnoliopsida > Poales > Poaceae > Triticum > Triticum dicoccoides. The sequence continues at coordinate 316,638,934 of NC_041388.1, forward strand.
GACCACAAGGGTAATAGGCATCGACGAACGAATGCACGCATTCTCTTGACTATCAATTGATAGGCGAGGGTCGGAAACAACTAAGATGGGACAACTCAAAGGAACATATAATTTTCTGAGTTGTGGATGCATAGATTAGTATGTCGAGCGAGACCAACATTTCTTCCAGATAACCCATGCAGAGAGGTAGGATTGGCAGAGCCACAATATATAATGGAGAACTCATCAAGAATAATCCTGTTGTGATATTTCAGTTCAACGAGGAACTTCTGCCATAAGTAGTTCATGGTATTTGGAAGAAGAAGATACCACGGACTTCAAGGACTATCGCAAAGGTTACTAATATCCTAAAGGAACTAGCAAACCCTATCAACATGAAGTAAGTAGAGTGAATCTCGGGTTCAAAACCCAGAAATAGAATGCCTACTAACTAATAACATCACGGGATGCTTTCGAGAATGATGGCCAGAATCATCACACTGGGACACCAATCATGGCTAAATTACTAGGTGATCCCCTAAGACACCTAGGGTCATAATAATATCTCCAACATATATGTCAAGGTAACAGAGTACCTCAACTTACTGATTAGTGTGGTTAATCTGGCCCAAAGGAACATTGAAACGGGAGAAAGGAATTTGCAAGTGCATCAGACTGTTTAGAGACCTGAGATGACTCGGACAGCGTAACGGCTGTAAATGCTCAAAAAAGATTTGAGACATTCACAAAAATGGTGGCATAACCACTCAGAAGCACAATATCAAGGTTTGGAGATCAACAATTAACATACAGAGGTAGAAACTGAACTGAGGCTTAATCCAACAATCTATAAGTCTACGGATTAGTAACACGTGATCTTGATAGAAAGAAGAGAAAGCCTAGTTCTTAATCCCCGTAGAAGAGAAGATGATGACTCAGATCAGAAGGCCATGAGGTATAAGGAGTAAAAAGAGCCTTACGTTCCATCCCACAATCAATTCCCCTACATATAACTAAAGAATTTCTAGACTCAACTTCGACCAGTTTGGCTTGGTAATCCTACAGGCAGTCAAGCTCTGATACCAACGCTGTCAGGACCCCGACTCAATGCCACATCGATCTAGCATGTAACACCTCATATCACTTTGCGGCCTCACGCACGGTATTCCCACGGGTGTCGTCTTACCTTTGCCCGGGACCGTTTGCGTCTTTTGGCACACGTATATGGTAGTGTCGCTAGCATCCATATGGTAAGGAGCCCGGGCTGACATGGCTAGTCGTAAACCCAAAGTGGCACAAACTTACAGGGACAGGCATCCATGACCCAACATCGAACGTGTCGGTCATCAGCGAGTGAATCCAGGCTGTAGCACTGGGCTAGCAGGACTCCGGTGAACCGGGCTGTAGCGGGCTAACAGGACTCCGGTATTCATCGCGTGACATTTCCCCGAAGGGATAGACACAGGAACGAAGAAGGACACATGCCGGCCAGCCTAAGTGTTCCGGAGCAGTAGCAAGCTACCATGGCTCAGTGGAAACACTAGGAGACATTTCCCGGTAAGAGAGGCTACTAAGGATAAACAACTAGATAGTCAGATCCCACACATACCAAGCATTTCAACAACATACACACAATATGCTCGATATGTGCAGATACAACATGGCATCACAACATGACTCTACGACTCAAGTAATTATTTATTAGGCTCCGAGGAGCGAGGTATTACAAACATGAGTCTCATGACCCAACACTCAGAGCATACAAATCAAAGCACAAGCGGAAGCTAAACATGTCTGAGTACAGACAACTATAAATGAAAAAAGGCTGAGAAGCCTGACTATCTACCAGATCCTGCCGAGGGCACAAGATCGTAGCTGAGGTAACAAGCTAAACGTCGAAGTCCACGCGGAACTACTAGTGAGACTGAAGTCTCTCTGCAAAACATAAAATAGGCAAACGTGAGTACAAATGTACCCAGCAAGACTTACATCAGATCTATCTACATATGCATCATTATCGACAAGGGGGTGGAGGGGTTTGACTGCAGCAAGCCAGCTTTGACTCGGTGGCTATCCTGAACTACGACTGCAAGCAACTCTTTTGAGGTGGCGCACACGAGTCCACATATTCACCAACCAATACACCACTATGGATCCGCTCCCGTCTCCCTACGAGAACGCCATCCATAGCACTCACGCTTATCTTGCGTATTTTAGAGTATCCACTTTCACTTGTCTATGAACTATGCAAGGGGTCCAAGTTTCCATATCCGAGGAATCCGGCTATTCGAATAGATGATGTTAACCCTGCAGGGGTGTACTTCTTCACACACGCTTTCGCCACTTATCGCCCTGTACACGTCATGTACCTCGGCAACCTTCAAGCGGAAGCCGGGCGAGGGAGTCGGCCACGACCTGACTAACCGAACAAGTCTCTAGTCCAGGTTTATCGCCTATTCGGGTTCCATCCGCAAGGAGATCCGGCCGGGGTGTCGCTTACGGCCCCAAACGATGTGTGCAGGGTTCCCAAGCCCACCAACCGGGTGCCACTTGGTACACCGGACCACTGTGCCTAGTCTGTCCCAAGCCCACCTGTACCGGGTGCCACTTGGTAGACTACTAACACTACCTACAAACACCAGAAACTAGTTGCAACTCCTGGATAGAGATCAAGTTGATTAATAAGTCGAGAGGGGCACTTAAGCATTCCAATGTGTGGTAGTAGCTGGTCATGGATCACAAACACAGAACTCAGTTCCTGAGGACGGCTGCAATGAGACAACCCACCATGTACTCCTACATGGCCTCTCACCGCTACCTTTACCAAATCGTGTTCACACAGTTAGCTCACACACCGTGGGACATGTTCACACGCCTCTGATTCATCCCTGATGAATCAGACCTGACTCAACTCTAAGCAGTAGCAGGCATGACAAACAAGCATAAATGAGTAGGCACATCAGGGCTCAAACAACTCCTACTCATGCTAGTGGGTTTCATCTATTTACTGTGGCAATGACAGGTCATGCAAAGGATAAAGAGTTCAGCTACCGCAGCAAGTAACAAATATATCGTTGTTGTCCTAATGCAGTAAAAGAGAGCAGGAGCGAGAGAGTGGGATTTTATCGGAATGAACAAGGGGGTTTTGCTTGCCTGGCACTTCTGAAGATAACATTGAGTCTTCATCAGTGTCAACGATCACATCATCGGTATCACGCCTATCGAGAGGGGACAAATACCGGCAACACAGAAGGGAACACAATCAATGCAATGCACAATATGTGCATGATCATGACATGGCAAAATGAATGTGTTTTGAGCTAATGCAACTAGCAACAGATTAAATGAAGTTGGTTTGAATACAAGATTCAAATTCAAACTCCATATGTGATTAATCAAATGCCATTTAATTGATTTGTGCTAAACAGCAGCTAAAAGTTGTTCTAACATGCATGAAAATGGTACAGATGGATTCCTTGAATTTTTCTGATAATTTTTCATATATAAATTATTTAATTTGGAGTTACGGTTAATTTTCTATGATTTATTGAAGTTTTAGCTATTTTCTGAAATTTCCTGATTATTTTTAAATCCAGAAAATACTTATTGCGTCAGCCCCATGTCACAGTGACGTCAGCAGGGTCAACTGGGCTGGATCGGGTCAAACCTGACCAGTGGGGCCCACTGGTCAGTGACTAGTGCTGGTTAGTGACAATGACAGGTGGGACCAGGTCAACAGCCACGTCAGCTTGGTCAAAGCTGACGTGTGGGCCCATGGTGGTTAGATTAAAACTTAACAGAAAAAGATAAGGATTAAATAAGGGCGTGGGGCCCATACGTCAGCGGCTCTGGGGAGGTTAGCTGGCCGTGATTAGTGCTAATCACGCGGCCACGTCGGCTAGGGACGCCGGCGACCATGGCGACGGCGGGACCTCGCCGGAGTTTCTCGGGATGGTGCTACAGCCCGCGGCTGGTCGCGCTGAGGGCACCAAGAGGGAGCCCATGCTCCCGCGCATCTAGGGGACCCACGAGAGGGCGTGGGGTGGCCGGAGTTGAGCGCGGCATCGACCCCGGCGGCGGCCGGAGCTCGGGGGTTCGCGGGACCGGCGCTGCGGTGTGCAAACGAGACGGTTGTCGCGCTAGATTTACTCTACGGGACGTAACGAGTGCAATGGACGCATGCGTGGGACCAAAAGGTCACCGGGGCTTCACCGGCGACGAGCCCGTGCGGCGGAGCATCTCGGCTCCGGTGGAGGGAGCGGCTGGAGCTCGAAATCGGACATGGGGTTAGGGGGAAACGAAGCAGGGGCTCACGGAGATCAGATGAGACGGTCGGCGTGCTCGGGGAAGGCCTGGGGCGACGGGACAGCGACGGCGATCTCCGGCGACCGAAGCTTGAAGACGAGTCGATGCGGTCGAGTTGGGGCGTCCGAGCGCTCGGGGCTTGCTCGAGGCGACGTAACAGGCGGTGGCGGAGTTTGCAGACTACACGGGGAGGCGAGAGGAGCATGGTGGGCGTGGTGGCAGCGAACGACGGCGGCGGCTCTCTGTTCGGGCGAAGAACGAAGAGGGAGAGGGGAAGGAGAGCAGC
>NC_041388.1:316643674-316723582 GCF_002162155.2 Triticum dicoccoides
GAGAGGGGAAGGAGAGCGGCGAGTGAGGGAGAGGAGAGAGGGCCACCAGGGGGGGTTCGTGGCATCGTGGTGGCGTGAGGGGGGGGGGGCTCGGGAACGCCTCGGTGGAAGCAGGAGGTGGCCGGGGCCTCTCGGGCGCGCGCCACGCCTCGCCTCTGTTCGTCGTCCTGGCAGAGGAGGAAGATGACAAGGGGGAGGAGGTGGGCTGGGCCGAGTCGCTGGAGGAGCTGGGCCGGCTGGGCTGGACAAGTAAGCGCCAGGTAAGTCTTCTGCTCTGTTTTATTTTTTTCTTCTGTTTTGTTTTATTTAATTTATTTTGCCACTGTTTTGAATTTAAAATAATTCAAACAATGCCAAAAACTCCTCTGAATATTTTATATTGCTAGATGGACTCTTCCAAAAGCTTATAAAATATTTCAGGGGTATTTGAAATTATATTCTAATTATATGAATATAATTCAAATTCAAATAGCTAATGAATTAAATCCAAAGTCCCAAAAATAATTTCTTAAAAATGTTCAATATTTTGGTTGGGACCAGAACCCTTACCAAAAATTATCAAACATTTAAGAAAAGCATTTTGGAGCAATGAATGAGATTTTCAGGGTTTTTGCCCCTCTTTTATTTAAGTTTTTGAGGCTTCCAAAATTCCTCAGTTCAAGTTTCGAAAATATAGACATGATGCACACATGAAGCTAGCCTAGAGCACTACCAGCAGCTAGGGATGTGACAGTTCTTGCCATGGGAGAAGTGCTTAGCTTTGGGTTCAATCTTGCGGTGTCCTTTCCCAGTGACAGAAGGGGCAGCAAGGCACGTATTGTATTGTTGCCATCGAGGATAACAAGATGGTTTTTTTTATCATATTGCATGAAACTATCCCTCTACATCATGTCATCTTGCTTAAGGCATTACTCTGTTTTTAACTTAATACTCTAGATGCATGCTGGATAGCGGTCGATGAGTGGAGTAATAGTAGTAGATGCAGAATCGTTTCGGTCTACTTTTCTCGGACGTGATGCCTATATACATGATCATACCTAGATATTCTCATAACTATGCTCAATTCTGTCAATTGCTCAACAGTAATTTGTTCACCCACCGTAGAATACTTATGCTCTTGAGAGAAGCTACTAGTGAAACCTATGGCCCTCGGGTCTCTTTCTCATCATTTCAATCTCCATCACTTTACTATTTCTTTGCTTTTACTTTATTTACTTTGCATCTCTATACCAAAAATACCAAAAAAATATTATTTATCATCTCTATCAGATCTCACTTTCATAAGTGACCGTGAAGGGATTGACAACCCTAAGCGCGTTGGTTGCGTTGAGCTATTGTTTTTGTGTAGGTACGAGGGACTCGAGCGTAGCCTCCTACTGGATTGATACCTTGGTTCTCAAAAACTAAGGGAAATACTTACGCTACTTTGCTGCATCATCCCTTCCTCTTCGGGGAAATCCAAAGCAGTGCTCAAGAGGTAGCAACCTGCAAACTGGCATGACACGCCAGGTCAGCACATTGAATGTACTTGCAAGCTCACAATAACCAGAAGCATTCAAGACATACAACAGCATGACAATTACAGGTTAAACAATGATTGACATTATATTATCCGAACAACATAGACTGAACAACATGATACAGCTAGAACAATATGATCAGGGCATGGACATGTAACCATGATGACACTATCATGCAACATGATGACATTATCATGCACCAACTTACTCCGCTCGGGTTATCTCGTAACCATCACATGCAGCATTTACCAACCTCGGACATCACACGATCATCTCAGGATCAAATCAAGCTTGGTATAAACAATACCGTAGTAATCATTAAATGACCACAAGGAGCTTGATCTTTACCCATGATTCTCGCACAACATCACGAATATCCAACAACTCGATATCCTCGATACCACGATGATCATCTCATGATCATGAACAGAACCACTCTTGGTTCAATGGGTTACCTCATAACTAAATGGTGATCATTCTGGCGATCACAACCATCTTATCTCATCATCAAACTGTGGTTGTTATTAAGCACATTATTATTATTACGGTTGACTCACAGTGTGAACAACTACGAACTGGGCCCTTATCCGCGGGCGCGGCTATCAATAGGATTAATATACACTCTACAGAGGTTAGTACACTATACCCACACCACGGAACCCATGGCCTCTGAGGGAGTCCTGGATTAGGGGGTGTCCGGATAGCCGGACTATAACCTTTGGCCGGACTCTTGGACTATGAAGATACAAGATTGAAGACTTCGTCCCGTGTCCGGATGGGACTTTCCTTGGTGTGGAAGGCAAGCTTGGCAATACGGATATGTAGATCTCCTCCCATTGTAACCGACTCTGTGTAACCCTAGCCCTCTCCGGTGTCTATATAAACCGGAGGGTTTTAGTCCATATGACGAACATACAATCATACCATAGGCTAGCTTCTAGGGTTTAGCCTCTCTGATCTCATGGTAGATCTACTCTTGTACTAACCATATCATCAATATTAATCAAGTAGGACATAGGGTTTTACCTCCATCAAGAGGGCCGAACCTGGGTAAAACATTGTGTCCCCTGCCTCCTGTTACCATCCGGCCTAGACGCACAGTTCGGGATCCCCTACCCGAGACCCGCCAGTTTTGACACCGACATTGGTGCTTTCATTGAGAGTTCCTCTGTGTCGTCACCTTTAGGCCCGATGGCTCCTCCGATCATCAACAACGATGCGGTCCAGGGTGAGACCTTTCTCCCCAGACAGATCTTCGTGTTCGGCGGCTTTGCACTGCGGGCTAATTCGCTTGGCCATCTGGAGCAGATTGAAAGCTACGCCCCTGGCCATCAGGTCATATTTGGAAGTTTGAACTACACGGACGACATCCGCGGAGACTTGATCTTCGACGGATTCGAGCCACAGCCGGGCGTGCCACACTGTCACGATGGGTATGACCTAGCACTTCCGCCGAACAGTACCCTAGAGGCTGCGCCCGCATCAGCTCCGACCCTTAGCTCGGAGCCAACTGTGCCGATCGAGGACGGGTGGCTAGACACCGCCTCGGGGGCCGCAGTCTCAACGGTGATTGAGCCGAACACCAGCCTCATCCTCTGCGAAGCCCGTGACTCCAAGGTGTCGGACTCTTTTCCGGACTCCAAACCTTCCGCGCCCCTGCCAATCGAATCCGATTGGTCGCCGATCATGGAATTCACCGCCGCGGATATCTTTGAGCACTCGCCCTTCGGCGACATTCTGAATTCACTAAGGTCTCTCTCTTTGTCAGGAGAGCCCTGGCCGGACTATGGCCAACATAATTGGGATGCGGACAACAAATAAATTTGACACCCACCCACCACCCACTTCATAGCCATTGTCGATGACTTAACCGACATGCTCGACTTCGACTTCGAAGACATCGAATGTATGGACGGCGATGTAGGAGACGAACATGAACCAGCGCCTATAAGGCACTGTAAAGCCACCTCGTCATATGACATATATATGGTGGATACACCCAAAGAAGGCAATGGCGACGGAAAAACGGGGGATGACCCCTCCAAGAAGCAACCCAAGCGCCGGTGTCAGCGGCGCCGCTCTAAGTCCCGCCAAAGTAAAAACGGTGATGCCGGCACGGGAGATAATAACACCCCGGACAGTGCCGAAGACAATTCTGTCTAGCAAGATTCAGCGCAGGAGGATGGAGAAGCCAGCCCCCCTGAGAGAGCGACAAACAGAGAAGAAGAGGATGATAATTACATGCCTCCCTTCGAAGACGAGGCAAGCCTCGGCGACGACGAATTTGTCGTGCGTGAGGATCCCGTCGAACAAGAGCACTTTAAGAGCAGGCTTATGGCCACGGCGAGTAGCCTTAAGAAAAAACAACAACAGCTTAGAGCTGATCAAGACTTGCTAGCCGACAGATGGATGGAAGTCCTTGCAGCCGAGGAATACGAACTCGAACGCCCCTCCAAGAGCTACCCAAAGTGCAGGTTGCTACCCCGTTTAGAGGAAGAAGCACTTAAGCCTACATCACCAGCGCATGATGCGGCTGACCGGCCACCTCACGGCCGCGACAGAGATTCCTCCTGGCCCTCCACTCAAGTCGCACCCCAGCGTCGCTCAAAAAATACCAAGGCACGGGGAAATGCGCTAGACCTGCGAGATATGTTGGAAGACCTGGCAAGGAAAACAAGATCGATCTACGGATCACGCGGGCGCCCCACGATACGAGACGATAACCGTCACGCCGGATACAGTAAATTCGGCTGGGCCGAACACAACAGACAAAGCTCATTTGAGCTACGTCGTGATATAGCCCAGTACAGAGGTGCCGCACACCCATTATGCTTGAAGTAATGGATCATCAAATCCCAGAGGGTTTCAAACCCGTAAATATTGAATCATACGATGGCACAACAAATCTTGTGGTATGGATCGAGGACTATGTCCTTCATATCCACATGGCCCGTGGCGATGATCTACACGCCATCAAATACCTCCCACTCAAGCTTAAAGGACCAGCTCGGCATTGGCTTAACAGCCTGCCAGCAGAATCAATTGGTTGTTTGGAGGACCTGGAAGCCGCATTCCTCGACAATTTCCAGGGCACTTATGTGCGACCACCAGACACCGATGACCTGAGCCAAATAATTCAGCAGCCAGAAGAATCTGCCAGACAATTCTAGACACGGTTCCTAACCAAGAAAAATCAAATCGTCGACTGTCCGGACGCAGAGGCCCTAGCAGCCTTCAAGCTCAACATCCGTGACGAGTGGCTTGCCCAGCACCTTGGATAGGAAAAGCCGAAATCTATGGCAGCCCTCACGACACTCATGAACCGCTTTTGCGCGGGAGAAGACAGCTGGCTGGCTCGTAGCAATAACATGACAAAGAGCCCTGGTAATTCGGATACCAAGGACAGCAATGGCAGGTCGCGTCGCAACAAGCACAAGCACCACATTAACAGCGACAACGCTGAAGATAGGGCAGTTAATGCCGGATTCAGAGGCTCTAAGCCCGGTCAGTGGAAAAAGCCATTTAAGAGGAACACTCCGGGCCTGTCTAGTTTGGACTGTATAATCGATCGCTCATGCCAGATACATGGCACCCCCGAAAAACCAGCCAATCACACCAACAGGGATTGTTGGGTGTTCAAGCAGGCCGGCAAGTTAAATGCCGAAAACAGAGACAAGGGGCTGCACAGCGACGAGGACGAAGAGCCCCGGCCGCCGAACAATAGTGGACAGAAGGGCTTCCCCCCACAAGTGCGGACGGTGAACATGATATACGCAACCCACATCCCCAAAAGGGAGCGGAAGCGTGCACTCTGGGACGTATACGCGTTGGAGCCAGTCGCCCCAAAGTTCTACCCATGGTCCTCCTACCCGATCACTTTTGATCGAAGGGACCACCCCACTAGCATCCTCCATGGCGGATTCGCCGCATTGGTTCTAGACCCAATCACTGACGGATTTCACCTCACTAGATTCCTTATGGACGGCGGCAGCAGCCTGAACCTGCTTTATCAGGATACAGTGCGGAAAATGGGCATAGATCCCTCAAGGATTAAACCCACAAAAACAACCTTTAAAGGCGTCATACCAGGTGTAGAGGCCAACTGTACAGGCTCAGTTACACTTGAAGTGGTCTTCGGATCCCTGGATAATTTCTGAAGCGAGGAGTTAATCTTTGACATAGTCCTGTTCCGCAGTGGCTATCACGCACTGCTCGGACGAACCGTATTTGCAAAGTTCAAAGCGGTGCCGCACTACACATATCTCAAGCTCAAGATGCCAGGCCCTCGAGGAGTCATTATAGTCAATGGAAACACCAAACGCTCTCTCCGGACGGAGAAGCACACGGCGGCCCTCGCAGCGAAAGTACAAAGCAGCCCCTCAAGGAAATTCTCCAGTCCGGCTATTAAACGTCCGGACACCGTCAAGCGCGCCCGGAGTAACCTACAACAAGACCGCCTGGCATGTTCCGAGCAAGCGTAGCAATACGGCCCCAACCCCAGCCCTCACGAAACTGTGAAATCAGTACTACGCGTACATAACTACGCTCTGAAAATACCATGGGCACAGGGGGAGGGGCACGACCACGGCACGCCCAAAAATGCGGCTCAACCGCACTAGGGGCTCCCGATTTTGTCATTATTTCCTACTTCCAGGACTCCACTCTTCGGAAGGCCTGTCCGGTAGTACAACCACCGAACACACGATGCAACAACCAAGGAGGCAGAAAGCTACGTCGAATTCCCAGGTGGTCTCTATAACGAGCAAAATACCTATCTTACATACCATCTCGCAGCTCGCCCCTGGAGGGGGACATGTCAAATAGTCCCATCTCTTGCTTATCGCACTATTTATATCGTTCTGCTTTCACAGCAGCCTTTTAAAATAAACAATGCTTAGCTTCAGCTTATTATCGCATTCTCTATTCATTTCTTTTTCAATACATATACTCAGTTATGACATTTAGCACCCGTACACTTTGGTACGGTCCATACGCCAGGGGCTCAAGCACCCCATAATACGACGTGAGAAGTCCGAACACTTTCACAAAGTGCGGCCCTCCGAACTTATAGCATTATATGCATCAGCTCCGAATCATGTCTTTGGTCAATAGTTGGGTTTGCCCGGCTCCCATGTTTTGGTACCTTACGTTCCGCTATATCGGCTAAGGTAGCGCTGGGAGAACTACTGCGATTGTGCCCCGGTTGAGCTGGGCTAGGCACCTCAGTAGAGAAAGCTAAAACTGACTGTCATGATAGGGCGAGAGCTGGTCGCTGTTCGGGAGGTTTCGAGTCCCTAAAGACTTATGTCGCTTAAAGCGAGGAGTCGGCTTTGTCCGGCCTAGGCATGTATAGCACCCCGAACTCGGTCTTCCGAACACTAGGGGCTTCGACGAAATTTAAAATTATAGAATTCTCTGGCTAAGTGAGAGTGATAACGCATTATAGTCTGATTGCCTTGTTCTTTGTGTTGAGCACCTCCCTCAAAGGACCCAAGAATGGGAAAAAGAGTGCTCAGGTTTATCCCGAACACCCCAGCACTCGTGGCATGGGGGCAGAAGCCGACGACTCACCATCTCTCAGACTCGATAAACGGCCGCATAGAAGGTAATATTTTAAATTAAAACAAGCGTTGCATAGCGCATATGAACAAGTTTTCAGCGCACAGGATAAAACGAACAAGTTCACTCAAATATTACATCTTTGGAACATTCGCCCGCCACAAGGCGGGCGCCCTTCAGGGCGCCCTCATAATACATCTCGGGGTGGCGATGCTCCTTGCCCTGCGGTGGCCCATCCATCACAAGCTTCTCCGCATCCATCTTGCCCCAGTGCACTTTAGCACGGGCAAGCGCCCTACGGGCACCTTCGATGCAGACGGAGTGCTTGATGACTTCAAGCCATGGACATGCATCCACCAGCCACCTCACCAGCCCGAAGTAGCTCCAAGGCAGGGCCTCTCCAGGCCACAGCCGAACTATAAGGCCCTTCATGGCCTGTTCGGCCACCTTATGGAGCTCGACCATTTCCTTCAGCTGGTCGCTCAAGGGCACCGAGTGTCCGAGCTCAGCATACTGAGACCAGAACACCTTCTCCGTCGAGCTGCCCTCCTTGGCCCGGTAGAAGGCGGCGGCATCTAACAAGCTACGGGGCAAATCTGTGAATGCTCCTGGAGAGCTCCGGATTTTGGTAAGTAACAAGTAATTCACTTTCACGTGCTTGCTTTGCATAAAGAATGCCTTACCCGCCGCTATCTTGTTCATCGCCTCAACTTCCTAGAGGGCTTTCTGGGCTTCGGCCTTGGCAGCCTTGGCGCTGTCAAGGGCCGCTGCGAGCTCGGACTCTCGCGTCTTTGAGTCAAGCTCTGTCGGAGTAAATAACCATGGGTAGCCTAGCCGGCCCCCCTGGCCCTTATGAAAAAATTACGAGCCGACTTCGGCCCTCAAGAATCCAAGACACAGGGCCTCCTTCCCCTTGCCGGCTATCGGAAGGCGGCCCGACTTTAGCCCTCATGAAGAGAAGCCGCGGGAGGGCCGGCTCAGAGAAGCCGGCCGCGAGAAGGCCGACTCCAAGAAGCCGGCTCCCATAAAGCGGTCAAGATCGTACCCTCGAAGTCTGCATCCACATAACAGCGATGTGACGGGGCGTGGCTGCAGTGAAGCCTGCCACCCCCGAATCCCGGAGCACGCCTGGCACAGTGCGCCGTACGGGTGGCCATGACCAGTCCGGCGCAGCACTGTTGCCACGTTGACCCTGATGTCATCCACGACGGGCTACCAGTACGGCCCACGGGCGGTGGGCCCCTTCGGGCAGAGAGACACCCGAAGGCGGCCAGACCTCCCCCAGTCGGCCCAAGATAGAGCCGGCTCCCCACAGCCGGCTTGCCACCTCCCTCGAAGAAGACGCCCCATTAAGGAGACAAGACGCGGTGAGGCTACAGTGATTGCCCACCGGGCGGTGGCACTGTAGCCACGCCCACTTCGGCGAAGCCCTCGCCACCAAGATTGAGCAACAGTAACCAGCCGCCGACAAGGCCCTGACAGTGGGGCCTGCCTGTCGACCAAGGAGCCGGCAGCTGGCGGGACCCACTAGCCGGCGGGCCCCAGCAGCCGGTGCAGAAGCCGGAGAGCGTAGACACAGACAGCTGGGCCCCGCACCTAGCCGGATTACCATTGTACCCCCGGGGGGTAGGCCTATATAAACCCCCCGGGGCATCCATGCAAAAAGAGATCAATCCCTGCTAGTTTCAGACACCACAGAGGGAGGAGAAGAGAGCAAGCCGTGCCCTTCTTCCTCCTCTCGCCAAACAGCTCAAGGAGCACCGTGTAGCTACTTGTTCATCTAGTGACCATGCGGAGACCCCGCAGAGCAGCAGTAGGGGTGTTATCTCCACGGAGAGCCCCGAAGCTGGGTAAGATTCGCCGGCGTGCATGTCTTTGCCTCATCCCGTTTCCAGGCACCGGCGACGTCTTACTGGATCCCACAATGATAAGCCACCCATTGGCATATGTTGCACCTACCACCCGACATTTGGCGCCCACCGTGGGGCCAGGTGCACCGCCGTCCGGAGACCTGTTCTGGACGGGAACCCTCTTCCTCCCCCGCGAGCGTAGCCAGCCCGGCACGCCCGATGGCGCTTGCCATGACGTGCTACAAGGCGTCACCAACATCTGTGCGGCGAGCAGCCTCGCCGATCTCCTTGACAAGACTCTCATCTCTGACGAGCTCGCCTCCGACGCGGGCACTGACCACCTCGTCAACCTCCTCGGCCAGCTCCACATCTCCGGCGAGCCTGCCGTGGACTTGGAGTCGGTTGGATCCACCGATCCGATGCCTGTCGACTCCGACACGGCCTCACTCGACGCCTTCCCCACCAACGTCGCGATCTCCAACGACCCGCTTCCCCGGGCCGATGGCTGCGATGCTGTCACCACCAAGGTGATGGTCATCGGCCACGGCGGCGCTTCTGACGAGAGCACCCACGATGCCCCGCACGCGGCGGTCCACGACTTGTCCATCCCCCTCCCGGCCGATGCCGACACTGAAGCACAGGAAGCTCGCCGCCTTGCCCTCCTCGCGGAGGGCCGGAAGTTGGTTTCCATGAGACGCCTCGCTGAGGCCCACCGATGTGAGGCCGACCGCGCCGCCTTTGGCACGCCGCCCCCAGGCGGGCCTAGCCGGGCCGGCGTTGTCAGACAGCGTGGCACTGTCGTCGCCGATACGCTAGGAGTCGACCGCCCAGTCTACGCTACCCCACTCGAGAACCTGCGCACCGCCTAGGCGGCCATAGACGAGCTAGATGGACTGGGGGCCGAAGAACTCCCCCACATGACCCAACACATCCAGCAGCTGATCGATGCAGCCGCGCAGCGGCACGAAGCTGACGCCCGCGTGGAAAGCCCTCCCCCGCGCCGAGATCATGGCGCGACGTCCCGGACGCCGACTACGGGTAAAACCCACGCGCGGCACGAGAAAGAACCGGCTGCCAGCCGAAGCCGAACCCGAATCTCCATCGAGCGAGACGCAGAAGGCCACCCCCGGGCCGTGGAGTGGCGGGGCAACCTGCCTCCGCCCCGGCCCCGTGGAGAGAGATATCCCACTCCGCCGCCTGTTGCGCGGCCGGCTAGGTCGCCGCGAAGGAGTCGGCGAGAACGACGCCCGCCATCGGATCGACCGCCTGGCGCGATCCCTGGCGCTAGAAGAAGAAGACGATGTCGGCCCGCCTTTCTTCGGCCCCCGCATCCGCAACGAGCCTTTCCCCAAAGGGTTCTCGCTCCCAAGAGACACGCCCAAGTACAACGGCTCCGTGAAGCCGGAAGATTGGTTGATCGACTACTCCATGGCGGTTAACATAGCCAATGGCAACAGGCGCGTTGCCGTGAAGTACGTGCCCCTCATGCTGCAGGGCACGGCGCGGACCTGGCTCAACAACCTCAAGCCATACAGCATCAACAGCTGGCTAGACTTCACAGAAGCCTTCGTCCGCAACTTCACCAGCACCTACAAGCGGGCTCCCAAGCCCAGACAGCTCTCCTTGTGCGTGCAAGGCCCCGCCGAGTCCACTCGCAACTACCTCACGCGTTGGGCCGAGCTTCGCAACTCTTGCGAAGGGGTGCACGAGGTGCAATCCATAGAATACTTCACTGCCGGGTGCCGAGAAGGCACCCTCCTCAAGCACAAGCTCCTCTGCGATGAGCCGACTACCCTCGATGAGCTTCTGATCATAGCGGACAAGTACGCCACCGCCGACTCCTTGATGAAGACCGAACTCCGGGTAGACGCGTCCGGAAAGGTACTCAACCCGGCGCTCAAGACGCCGGCTGGGGACTCCGGCCAACGCCCACACCAGAACGACCACAAGCGCAAGGGCCCGGTGCCGCCCTCCACCAGTCGGCAGGTGGCCACAGTCGAAGACGAGCAGCCCGAAGCGTGGCCCGCACCCAAGAAGCAAAGGGGAGGCAAGCCGGCTTGGCAGCCGACCTTCTCCTACGAGCAGACTCTCGACGCCCCGTGCAAGTTCCACAGCGGCGCGAAGCCGTCCAACCACACGACCCGGAAGTGCCACTAGCTCACCCGAATCTCTAAAGGCGAAGGGCTCGCACCGCCTCCGCCTGCCGGTCCGCCGCCTCCGGCTCCGCAGCCACCGGCCGCTCGCCCCGCAGTCGGAGCCGTGCACGACGAGTTCCCAGACGAGCATGCCGCCTATGTCATCTTTACAAGTCAGCCCGAAGACCGGCGTAGCAAGCGCCGAGAGCACCAAGAAGTCAGCATGGTTGCTGGCAACCCCACCGAGCACATGCACTAGTCAGAAAAACCTATCAGCTGGAGCCGGACTGACCACCTAGAGGTGATGCCGTCTCCCGGCTCTTATGCGTTGGTTTTGGATGCCGCCCTTGCAACGGATAGATGCGCTGCCCGATTCTCCCGCGTGCTGATAGACGGCGGGAGCAGCATCAACATCCTGTACCGTGACACCATGGAGAAGCTGAATGTCAAGACGAAGCAACTCATGCCTACTCGGACTGTGTTCCATGGCATCGTACCCGGCCTGTCCTGCGCCCCCATTGGCAAGATCAAGATTGATGTACTTTTTGGGGACAAGGAGCATTTCCGCCGGGAAGCGATCTGGTTTGAAGTGGTGGACCTGGAGAGCCCTTACCATGCATTGCTTGGCCGACCTGCCTTGGACAAGTTCATGGCAGTTCCCCACTATGCATACCTCAAGATGAAGATACCGAGCACCAAAGGCGTCATCACCATAGCCGCTGATTACAAGAAGTCCTCTGAGTGCGCAGCAGCTAGCAGTCGGCTGGCCGAGTCCCTTGTGATTGCCGAAGAAAAGAAGATGTTGGACCGAGTCGTGGCCATGGCCGGCAAGCAGTCGGCCTTGTCCCCCGATCCCAAGGAGCATGATGCTCAAAGATCTTTCCAGCCGTCCAAGGAGACGAAGAAGATACCTCTTGACCCCAAGCACCCAGATAGGTTTGCCATCATCGGGGCAAACCTAAACAGCAAATAGGAAGGCAAGCTCGCCGATTTCCTCTGTGAGAATCGGGACATCTTTGCATGGTCCCCCAAGGACATGTCGGGCGTTCCAAAGGAATTCGCCGAGCACAAACTACACGTCCGAGAAGACGCAAAGCCAGTCAAACAACCCCTCCACCGACTGTCGGAGGAGAAACACATGATTGTGGGAGAGGAGATAGCCCGGCTTCTGGCAGTCGGCTTCATTATGGAAGTTTTCTTTCCAGAGTGGCTCACCAACCCAGTCCTCGTGCTAAAGAAGAACAACAAGTGGCGCATGTGTATAGACTACACGAGCCTCAACAAGGCCTGCCCCAAAGATCCCTTTGCCCTGCCAAGGATTGACCAAGTGATAGACTCCACGACCGGATGCGAGCTGTTGAGTTTCTTGGATGCTTACTCAGGGTATCACCAGATAAAGTTAGATCCGGCAGACCGCCATCATCACGCCATTCGGAGCCTTCTGCTACCTGACTATGACATCCGGCTTGAGAAATGCCGGTGCCACTTTTCAGCGTTGCATGCAGAAGTGCCTCCTCAAGCAACTCGGCAGAAATGCCCACGTCTACGTAGACGACATTGTGGTGAAGACGGAGAAGCGCGGCACCTTGCTGGAAGACCTCAAGGAAACATTTGAGAATCTACGCCGGTTCCAAATCAAGCTTAACCCCGAGAAATGCGTGTTCGGAGTGCCAGTCGGCCAGCTCCTAGGCTTCCTGGTCTCCGAACGTGGCATCGAATGCAACCCAGTAAAGATCAAGGCCATTGAGAGAATGGCGATTCCCACCAAACTTCGAGACGTCCAGAAGTTTACCGGATGCTTGGCCTCCCTGAACCGCTTCATCAGCCGGCTCGGAGAGAAAGCTCTTCCCCTCTACCGCCTCATGAAGAAGACCAACCACTTCGAGTGGAATGACCAAGCCGATCAAGCTTTTCACGAGCTGAAGAAGATGCTGGCCACACCGCCTGTCCTGGCGGCGCCGACTGAGAAAGAGCCCATGCTCCTCTACATTGCTGCAACCAGCCGGGTGGTCAGCACCATCATCGTAGTCCAACGCCCAGAAGAAGGTCGAGCCCAGCCGGTCCAGAGGCCGGTGTACTATTTGAGCAAGGTGCTGTCTACCTCGAAGCAGAACTACCCGCACTACGAGAAGATGTACTACGGCGTGTACTTCGCCGCCAAGAAGCTGAAGCCCTACTTCCAAGAGCATCCCATCACGGTTGTATGCACCGCCCCGCTGGCCGAGATCATAGGCAGCCGAGATGCATCCGGCCGAGTGGTGAAATGGGCCATCGAGCTGGCCCCCTATACGATCTTCTACCAGCCTCGCACCGCCATCAAGTCCCAAGCATTGGCCGACTTCCTCGTCGACTGGGCCGAGACCCAGTACCTACCGCCGGCTCCCGACTCACTCATTGGCGCATGCACTTCTATGGGTCCAAGATGCGCACCGGCTTGGGAGTCGGCGTCATACTCACCTCTCCCAAAGGCGACAAGCTCAGATACACGCTGCAAATTCACTTTGCCGCCTCCAACAACGTGGCCGAGTACGAGGCGCCCATACACGGGCTCCGGCTTGCCAAAGAACTCGGCATTCGCCGGATCCTATGTTATGGCGACTCGGACTTGGTGGTCCAGCAATCATTCGACGACTGGGATGCCAAGGACGCAAATATGGCAAGCTACCGCTTCCTCGTTCAGCAGATCAGCGGGTATTTTGAAGGATGCGAGTTCCTCCATGTACCACGAGCCGACAACGAGCCAGCTGATGCCATGGCTCGAATAGGCTCCACTCGGCAAGCAATACCAACCGGTGTCGCTCTACAACGCCTCCTCAAGCCAACTATCAAACCGTCTCCAGAGTCCGATTCCATCTTCGTGCCTCCTGACCCCGACGCAGCCGGCTCGAAGAACCAAGCAGGTGACCTGGGGACTTTGATAGTCGGCCAGGGGGTATCAGCAGGCGGCTCGGGGACTTTCGTAGTTACGCCCGACCCAGGGACTGCCTCACCCGGCTCGGGGACTGCGGTGGTTGGCCCGGAGACTACACCAACACAACAGGCGGCGGCCGACTCCAGCATTTCACCGCCCAGCCCGCCCGCCCTGGTCGCAGTAGCCGTTTTGGCAATAGAAGAAGTCGCAGCTCCGTCATGGGCTCAATCCATCCTCAACTTCCTAATAAACCAAGATCTGCCGGCTGACGAAGTAGAGGCAAGACAAGTCCAACGCCGAGCCGGAGCATACACAATCGTCAACAGAGAACTTGTCAAGCGCAGTGTCACTGGAGTCCTCCAGCGATGCGTTGAGCAAGAGAAGGGCATTGCAATCCTCAGAGACATCCACCAAGGAGAATGCGGCCACCATGCGGCCTCAAGATCACTCGTCGCCAAAGCCTTCCTCCATGGTTTCTTTTGGCCGACTGCTTTGGATGACGCCAAGAAGTTGGTTAAACATTGCAAAGGGTGCCAACTCTTCAGCTCCAAGCAAAACATGCCGGCTTCAGCACTCAAGACCATTCCCCTCACTTGGCCCTTCGCCGTTTGGGGACTGGACATGGTGGGGCCATTCAAGACGGCACGCGGCGGCATGACACATCTGCTTGTCGCCGTGGACAAATTCACCAAATGGATTGAGGCAAAGCCGATCAAGAAGCTGAATGGGCCGACTGCCGTGACATTTATCACAGATATAACAACTCAGTACGGCGTGCCACACAACATCATCACCGACAATGGCACGAATTTCGCCAAGGGAGCCTTGGCACGTTTCTGCACGACGCAAGGCATCCGGTTGGACCTAGCGTCCGTCGCCCACCCGCAGTCAAACGGCCAGGTCAAGCGAGCCAACGACCTCATCCTCTCCGGCATCAAGCCCCGACTGATCGTACCACTGGAGCGTTCAGCCGGCTGTTGGCTCGATGAGCTGCCGGCTGTCCTCTAGAGTCTGCGCACTACACCAAACAAGTCAACCGGCTTACTCCTTTCTTCCTCGTATATGGTGCTAAGGCGGTTATCCCAACTGACACCGAGTTCGACTCGCCTCGGGTAACCATGTACACGGAAGCCGAGGCCAAGGAAGCACGAGAAGACAGCGTCGACCTGCTGGAAGAAGGCCGGCTGTTAGCCCTTAGCCGGTCCGCCATCTATCAGCAGGGCCTGCGCCGCTACCACAGCCGGAAGGTCAAGCCAAGATCCTTCCAAGAGGGCGATCTTGTGCTCCGGCTGATCCAGCGAACAGCCGGCCAGCACAAGCTCTCGGCCCCTTGGGAGGGCCCCTTCGTCATCAGCAGAGCCTTAGGCAACGACTCCTACTACCTGATCGACGCGCAGAAGCCGAAGGCACGAAAGGGAGACGACTCCGGCAAGGAGTCGGAACGACCATGGAATGCCAACCTCCTCCGAAGGTTTTACAGTTGAAATGCAGTATGTATCACGCTAACTTTTGTACTAAGTACGAGACAATAGCCCCCCCCCCCCGAGGAGAGCTCGGGGACTGCCATCTTTTGTCTCTGAATGAAAAGTATCATGCTTATGGCCTTGTCATTGCATTCACTTTTTCCGTCCGGCACCGGGTTCGACTAGTCGGCCCGGGGACTGGCCGCCTGGAGTTATATTAGAAGTCCTACCCGCAGTCAGACAAGTAGTGTGCCGGCTCCCAAGCCTTCTCTTGCCAAAAGTCGCAGTTCGAAGAACCGGCTGTCCGGCTGGCAAGAGTTAGGGGCAGGAACGGGTGCCCACACGAAAAACGGCTAGGGACTAATAGACTAATATAACAAAAGCCGGTTTTTCTCCCATCGCCGACCGGCTACCAGAGTAGCCGGCCGGCCGGCTTCCATTCACCTCGCTACAATCTAAGAAAGCTCGAGTACTTGCCTTCCCAGAAGGGGAAGGCGGCAAAGGAAACAACCTAACGATAAAAAGCATACATGAATGGAAACCAAACACGCAATAATATTTACATAAAAGACCTTCAAAAGGCCAGCATTCAATATAGTTCGAATACACCCCCAGTGGGTGGAACTGCGCAAGTTTAATAAAGTTGTTCAAAAGGCAACAAGCATGAAAAAACAAGGACGACAGACTAAGCCAAGGGAGCGACTGGCGTGTGAGGCAGGTCGGTGGAGACGGCAGTACCGGCTAGAGGAGTGGCCGGCTAGCGAACCTCGGCATGATCACCGCCTCCTGCAGAGGGCGCGCTAGCACGCGCCTCGTTGTTGAAGGCACGATCAGGCTGAGGCTGGCTGGCCGCTTCACCGGCCGGCTCAACATCTTCGCCCTCCTCTCCTTCGTCGTCTTTGCCTTCATCGCTGGAGGCGATCTCCTCTGCCGAGTCTTCACCCGCTGCCGGGTCCAGCCCGAACCACTCCTCCGGCTGGGCAACGCCGTCATCATTAATTTCAGGAGCGAAGACGCTGATGTCAGTACACTCGGCGATCGTCGAAGTGCGCTGAGCGATAGCCGGCCGCACCTCCTCCAGCTCTTCGTCGGCCTCCAGCCGCCAGGTGCGCAGCTGGTCCAGGTTCAGCCCCGGATACCAAGCTCGGACGAACTCCAACGCCCGCCCAGCTCCAAGCCGGGCCGCTGATGCTTTCCAAGCCTCGAAGCGGCCAACCGCAACATCCAGCCAGTCGGCAGTCCGACTAGGGGTGCGGGGAATCATCTCCCTTGGCCAGAGGGCGGCCAACACCTGCGCCCCGGCGCGCTGGAGGCGGCGGAGCATACGATGAGCCAGCTGCAGCCGTGCTTGGACCGCCAAGAGTTGCTCCTCAAGTGTCCGACTCGCGTCCGGCGCGATGTCGGCCCCCGCCTGACGGCGCGCTTCGCGGTGGGCCTCGATGGTTTGGGCAGCGAAGATGGAGTAGCCGGGAAAGTAGTCTGCATAGAGAATAAAAAGCAGCACAAGTCAGAACACAAATCAGGCGGCAAGGGGCATGCAAGGAGCGAGGAAGGAGGCTTACCGTCGATCAAATCCACAATACGGCCGAAGCCTTCATTCAGCGCTTTCCTGGTCTCAGCCCAGCCCGCCGCTTCGGTCTCGAACTCGGCCTTCAGGGTGGCTTCGTTATCCTGCACCTTCTTCAGGGCCGCCTTGTGGCTCTCCTCCTGGTCAGCCAGCTTCTTGGCCAGGCGGTCACGCTCCAGGACCAAGGCGTTGTACTCAGTTTCCTTGGCATGAAGGGCGGGCTGCGCCTCGCTGAGCTGCCCCCTCAAGTCGGCATTGGCTTCTGCGAGCACGAAAGACAAAAGAAAAACCAATAAGGTGAAGTCGTCAGGGAAGATCCGACCCGACTGCTCAGCAGTCTGCCCGAATCTCGGGGACTACACCCAGTGGGTGCGCTGACGCGCCCCCACAGGAGATGAACGAAACCAAGTACGCACTCCGGCTACTGATCAGGTCTTCGGTTTTTCGGCCCAGCTCCTGAGCCTGGGAGTTGAAGGCAGCAGCGCGGAGGTTATGATACTCCTAAAAGAACAGACAGGAGGCGGGTATAAGATGGTTGACAGGACCTAGTAAGTTCCGAGCCGCCTGCGCAGCAGCCGACTCGGAACTCGGGGACTACATGCAGTGGGTGCGCTGACGCGCCTCCACGGAAGAAATCGAAAGAGCAAAATAACCAAGGACAAAAGACTCACCCGGATGACGGCCCGCGTCGAGAGAAACTCTTGAGTATATTGCTGCAGCGAGGCGGCCTGAGCTTGAAGCCGGTTCCGGACCTCCTGGGCCGCCGCGTTCAGCTCGCTCGTCCCCCCGCTGGGAGTCCACTCGGACGTGCTGACGCTGGCCATCTCCAGGGCCTCCACCGTCTGGCTGGCGCCCGCTGCTCGGTGCGATTCCAGCGCGGAGGCGCCACCCCCTGCGCGCCGGCGCAATGCCGGCTGCACCTTGAGGCCGGCCCCTGCCGCCGGCTCGCCCCTGGATGGCAGCTCTGGCGCCGCAGCTGATTGGCTGCTTTGGCCCGCTCCAGTCGGCGCCGTCTGCGACGCCCCCTCCACGAAGATCACGGGGTCCTCCCGCATCTCATCACCGGCGGGCCTTAGTCGACCTCCTTTGACGGGGGCACGGGAACGTCGGGGGCCATGGCGCGGAGGGGAACAACAAGCCGCGGAGGCCAGTTATGCGAGGCCTCCGCCTCCGTCTCCGCGGCTGCCGCCTTCGCCCGGGCCTTGGCCGCCGCGTCGGCCTGCTCCTTCGTTGCCTGGGCGGTCCTTCGCTCCGCCGCCTCCCGCTCCTCCCACGCGTTCCACTCCGTGGCCTCTTTAAGGTCGGCGCGGGGATCCACGCGGCGGGAGCTTGAGGACCCCCCAGTCGGCCCGACTACGGAGCCGCCAGGACCTCGCTCGAGAGAAAGCGGCGCCCTGTCCGACAAGAAAAGAAAGGTTTAGAAGAGTTTCGGACGAAGAAGACAAAAAATATATTCGCAAGACATTCGATGACTTACGCAGAGATCGCCTGCGGCTGCTTCACTGCCTTGCGGAAGCGGGCCGCCTTCGCGGCCGCCTCATCCCGCTTGGTCGCCGCCGTGGAGACCTTGGATTTTTTCGGCCGGCTGCCGAAGAAGGTCGACGCGGCCCGACGCTTCTGCGCGCCGGCACGGGCAGCCGGCACGGCAGACGAGCCCGCGCCTTGATGATCGGGCGCCGGCTGGCGGTGCGGGGCGACTTCGACCTCGTCGTCATCCGGCCGGTCCTCGAAGCTAGCCCCGATTCCCGCGCCTCCAGCCTCGTCGCCTTCCCCCGATGCCGGATTCAAAGGCTCTAAACCCAGTTAGCGGAAAAAGGCATTCAAACAAAGTACGCCAGGTCCTTCCATCTTGGACCATATACTGAATCGCTCGTGTCAAATACACGGAACCCCAGACAAACCAGCCAATCACACCAACAGGGATTGTTGGGTGTTCAAGCAGGCCGGCAAGTTAATTGCCGAAAACAAGGACAAGGGGCCGCATAGCAATGATGATGAGGAGCCCCGGCAGCCACACACCAGAGGACAAAAGAGGTTCCCCCCACAAGTGCGAACGGTGAACATGATATACACAACCCACATCCCCAAGAGGGAGCGGAAGCGTGCGCTCAGGGACGTATATGCGTTGGAGCCAGTAGCCCCAAAATTTAACCCTTGGTCCTCCTGTCTGATCACCTTCGATCGCAGGGACCATCCCACTAGTATCTGTCATGCCAGATTTGCCACATTGGTCCTAGACCCAATCATTGACGGATTCCACCTCACTCGAGTCCTTATGGATGGCGGCAGCAGCCTGAACCTGCTTTATTAGGACACAGTGCGCAAAATGGGTATAGACCCCTCAAGGATCAAACCCACAAAAACGACCTTTAAAGGCGTCATTCCAGGTGTGGAGGCCCATTGCACAGGCTCAATTACACTAGAAGTGGTCTTCGGATCCCCAGATAATTTCCGAAGCGAAGAGTTAATCTTCGATATAGTCCCGCTCCATAGTGGTTATCACGCGCTGCTTGGGCGAACCACATTTGCTAGATTCAATGCGGTACCGCATTATGCATACCTCAAGCTCAAGATGCCAGGACCTCGCGGAGTTATTACAGTCAATGGAAACACAAAGCGCTCTCTCCGAACAGAGGAGCACACCGCAGCCCTCGCAGCAGAAGCGCAAAGCAGCCTCTCAAGGCAATCAACCAGTTCGGTGCTTCAAAGCCCGGACACCTTTAAGCACGCTCGGGGCAATCGACAAATAGACCGTCTGGCGCGATCTGAGCTCGCGTAACAATACGGCGGCCACCCCAATCCCTGCTCAATGGCAAAACTCGTGTCGTGCGTACATAATTACGCATTAAAAATACCATGGGCACAGGTGGGGAGGGGGGCACAACTGCGGCACGCCCCAAGACGCGGCTTAAACCGCACTAGGGGCTTCCCGTTTGGTTATTTTTCTTTTTTCCAGGACATTAATCTCTGGAAACACTGTCCGGCAGCACTATTGCCGAACACATGATGCAGCAACCAAGGAGGCAGACAACTACGTCATACCACGGAATTCCCAGGTTGATTACAGTAACGAGCGAAATATTCGATTTAATATCATTCCTCAGCTTGCCCTTGGAAGGGACATAGTCCTACTCTTTGCTTATCGCACTATCTGTATCACTCTGCTTTAACGCAATTTTTTAATAAACAATGCATGACATTACGACTATTATTGCATTCTTGTTATATATATATATATATATATATATATATATATATGTTCATTAATGACGCCTTGCAACCGTACACCTTGGTATGGCTAATACACCAGGGGCTTACGTACCTCACAATATGGTGTGAAAAGTCCGAACACTTTCACAAGTACGGCACCCCGAACTTATAGCATTATATGTGTCAGCTCCGAATCATGTCTTTGGTCAAATGTTGGGTTTGCCCGGCTCCTATGTTTTGGTACCTTACGTTCTGCTCTATCGGCTAAGGTAGCGCTAGGAGAACTACTGCAATTGTGCCCCGGTTCTGCTGGGTTCAACACCTCAGTAGAGAAAGCTAAAACTGACTGTCATGATAAGGCGAGAGACTGGTCGCTGTTCGGCGAGGTTTTCGAGTCCCTAAAGACTTATGCCGCTTAGAGCGAGGGGCCGGCCCTGTCCGGCTTAAAGGCGTGTATCGCGCCCCAAATTTGGCCTTCCGAATACCAGGGGCTTTGCCGAAATTTAAAATTATAGAATTCTATGGCTAAGTGAGAGTGATAAAGCATTATTAGTCCGGTTGCCTTGTTCGCTGTGCTGAGCACCTCCCTCGAAGGGCCCAAACATGGGAACAAGAGTGCTCAGGTTTATCCAGAACACCCCAGCACTCGTGGCATGGGGGCAGAAGCTGAGGACTAGCCATCTCTCAGATTGGATAAACAGCCAAATAGAAGATAATATTTTAAATTCAAACAAGCGTTGCATAGCGCATATGAAACAAGTTTTCATAAATTCAGGATAAAACGAGCAAGTCTCACTCAAATATTACATCTTTTGAACACTTGTCCTCTATGAGACGGGCACCCAGCAGAACACCCTCATAGTACATCTCGGGGTGGCGGTGCTCCTTGCCCTCCGGCGGCCCCTCCTTGATCAGCTTCACGACGTCTAGCTTGACCCACTACAATTTCACACGGGCAAAAGCCCGGCGTGCACCTTCAATGCAGACAGATCGCTTGACGACCTCCAGCCGCGGGCAGGCATCCACAAGCCGCCTCACCAGGCCGAAGAAGCTGTTCGGAAGGGCGTCGCCAGGCCACAGCCGGACTATAAAGCTCCTCATGGCCAGATCGGCCGCCTTATGTAGCTCGACCATCTGCTTCAGCTGGTTGCTCATTGGCACCGGATGTTCGGCCTCAGCATACTGAGACCAGAACAACTTCTCTGTTGAGCTTCCATCCTCGGCCTGGTAAAATTGTGCGGCATCGGACACGCTGCGGGGCAAATCTGCGAATGCTCCTCGAGAGCTCCGGATTCGGGTAAGTAATCGGTAATTTACTTTTACATGCTTGCTTTGCATATAGAAAGCCTTACCCGCCGCTATCTTCTTCATCGCATCGATCTCCTGGAGTGCCTTTTGGGCTTCGGCCTTGGCACTTTTTGCGCTCTCGAGGGCCGCCGCAAGCTCAGACTCCCGCGTCTTTGAGTCAAGCTCCAACGCCTCACGCTTCGCCACGAGAGCCTGGAGCTCTTGCTGCACCTCGCGTACCCGAGCCTTGTGCTTCTCTCGCTCGGTGCGCTCCTTGGCCGCTATATCCTCGGCCTTGGTTAGCGCTTGCTTCAGGGTCGCCACCTCGGTCGTGGCCCCTGGAAAATATACGTTGATCCTGTCATTTTGCAATCGCGTCTTCTTTTATATATACATATCTATAGACAGGGTATTACTTACCCTTGTTCTCCTCGAGCTGCCTCTTGGCAAGGCCGAGCTCTTTCCTGGACCCCTCAAGGTCCTGCTTCAGTACGGCGACCTCCGCAGTCAGTGCGGCGGACACCAGCAGCGAAGCCTGCATATGCATATTGACATACTTATATTAGACTCCTATGATATTATTTGATCCTCTGTTCGGCTTTTCTTTGTGAACACCGAACAAAGCATCAGGGGCTACTGTCTATGCGGTAATATTTCTACTACATTTTAAAACACTTACCTCAAAGCCTGTTAGAAGACTGGCACAGGCTTCAGTCAATCCGCTCTTGGCGGACTGAACCTTCTGGATCACCGCACTCATGAGAGTGCGGTGCTCCTCGTCGATGGAAGCGCTACGAAGCGCTTCCGGCAGATTGTCCAGCGCCTCTGGATGGACAGAGGTCACCGGCACAGGCGTCTTGCTCCTCTTAGAAGGAGGCCGCCTGCCCGAGCCCAGAACCGCTGGAGGGTCCGGCGCAGTGTTCGGCTGAGGGCCGAACTCGGAGCTCTCAGGGGCCCCGTCCCCTCGGCTCCCGTAGTTCGGAAGGTCGCCTTGAGGCGCCTCCAGGACTGTCTCCCCTCGACCCGGTGCCTCTTGAGACAGCACCTCAGCGTCGTCAGCAGGATGAGGGGAGGTGGCGGTCGGGACTGGATCACTATCCATGTCCGACGAGCCCAGGGAGTCGTCCGATGATACATCGATGCTGGTTCACGGCAGCCTGCACAATCATGTTCGGCGTTAGGGAAAGCAGTGCGACAAAGGAATTCTACGAGTTACTCTGGTATCCGAATACTTACTATCTCCCCAGGGGCTTGGCCCTGGGCAACCACTCGTCTTCGTCTTCGTCAGCGGCGGTGGAGCTATCCGGAAGGAGAGTCCTTCCCTTCTTGGACCCTTCGGCCCCCTAGTTAGGGCGGCCTTCCTTTTATTATCTCCCCCTGCAGGAGGGGGAGCATCTTCTTCTTCTTCCTCGTCTTCGGGGGAGGAGTGCGCCGCAGAGTCATCGGACGGTGAGTCCGACGACGCCTGGCGTCGGGAACTCTTTCGGGTTCCCTTGGCCTTCTTGGTCTTCTCCGGCACCGTATAAGGAGCCGGAGTCAGCATCTTCGCTAGAAGAGCGTCTGCTGGGCCTTCGGGCAAAGGAGCCGAACAATCGATCTGCCTGGCCGTCTCCTGCCAGTCCTGTCAAAGGTATAGGAGTTTAGATCCTGCATGGAGTCAACCTATAAAAAATAAGCATCCTGCGAGAGGTAAAGCAGCTTACCGCTTTGGCTTGGCGCTTCGCGCTGAATCCATGATCCTTAGTAATGGGAGGGGGGACCTCGGCGCTTTTGAATAGCACCCTCCAGGCATCTTCATGAGTTGTGTTGAAAAGCCTGTTCAGAGTTCGGTGCCGCGCCGGGTCGAACTCCCACAAGTTGAACTCCCGTTGTTGGCATGGGAGAATCCGGCGGTGGAGCATGACCTGGACCACGTTGACAAGTTTGAGCTTCTTGTTCACCATGTTTTGAATACATGTTTGGAGTCCGGTCAGCTCTTCTGAACTACCCCAAGATAGGCCCTTCTCTTTTCAGGAGGTGAGCCGCGTGGGGATACCAGATCGGAACTCGGGGGCCGCTGCCCATACAGGGTCGCGCGGCTCGGTGATGTAGAACCATCCCGATTGCCACCCCTTTATGGTTTCCACAAAGGAGCCCTCGAGCCATGTTACATTGGGCATCTTGCCCACCATGGCGCCTCCACACTCCGCCTGGCAGCCGCCCACCACCTTCGGCTTGACACTGAAGGTCTTCAACCATAAGCCGAAGTGGGGCTTGATGCGAAGGAAGGCCTCGCACACGACGATAAACGCCGAGATGTTGAGGATGAAGTTCGGGGCCAGATCGTGGAAATCCAGGCCATAATATAACATGAGCCCCCGGACGAATGGATGGAGAGGGAATCCCAGTCCGCGGAGGAAATGGGTGAGGAATACTACCCTCTCATGGGGCCTGGGGGTGGGGATGAGCTGCCCCTCATCGGGGAGCCGGTGCGCGATGTTGTCGGGCAAGTATCTGGCTCTCCTCAGTTTCTTGATGTCTCCCTCCGTGATGGAGGAGACCATCCACCTGCCTCCCGCTCCAGACATGGTTGGAGAAGGTTGAGGTGGGAAGTGTGGACTTGGGTGCTAGTGCTCGAGTGTGCGAAAACGGATGAGCAAAGGAGGAAGAAGGCGTGGATAGGAAGGTGAATCCTTATCCCTTTATATGGGCGGGCGAAACTAAGCGTTCCCACTTGCCTGGTAAAACTCGCTTATCCACCAAGCGCCGTAATTGATGGCACGGTTGGGTTACCCACGCCCGTATTGATGAGAATCCCGTAATAAGGGGACACGATCTCTGCTTTGACAAGATGTGTCAAAAAACTACCTCGCGTTATGTGCGGGGCTGGTTAAAGGGAACGGTTCGAATAATCACCGGGCCATGACATAACGTCATACTGTCAAGACAAGTCAGCAAATTAGAATTGCGAAAATATTATTCTCTCTACGGTGGTATGTGGAACTTATCTTGCAGGGTCGGACACTATCCTCGTTTTCAAGTTCTTCTATGATGTATTCGGAGAAGGAACCCGCCTTGCAATTCTGAAGACAATACTGCACGCCGGACTCATCGTCATTGAAGCCTGGTTCAGGGGCTACTGAGGGAGTCCTGGATTAAGGGGTCTCCGGACAGCTGGACTATCTCCATTGGCCGGACTGTTAGACTATGAAGATACAAGATTGAAGACTTCGTCTCGTGTCTGGATGGGACTCTACTTGGCGTGGAAGGCAATCTAGGCAATACGGATATGGATATCTCCTCCTTTGTAACCGACCTTGTGTAACCCTAACCCTCTCCGGTGTCTATATAAACCGAAGGGTTTTAGTCCGTAGGACAACAACCACAACATACAATCATACCATAGGCTAGCTTCTAGGGTTTAGCCTCTTTGATCTCGTGGTAGATCTACTCTTGTACTACCTGTATCATCAATATCAATCAAGCAGGATGTAGGGTTTTACTTCCATCAAGAGCGCTCGAACCTGGGTAAAACATTGTGTCCCCTGCCTCCTGTTACCATCCGGCCTAGACGCACAGTTCGGGACCCCCTACCCGAGATCCGCCGGTTTTGACACCGACAGTAACCTTTGGCCGGACTCTTGGACTATGAAGATACAAGATTGAAGACTTCATCCAATGTCCGGATGGGACTTTCCTTGGCGTGGAAGGCAAGCTTGGCAATACGGATATGTAGATATCCTCCCATTGTAACCGATTCTGTGTAACCCTAGCCCTCTCCGGTGTCTATATAAACCGGAGGGTTTTAGTCCATAGGACGAACATACAATTATACCATAGGCTACCTTCTAGGGTTTAGCCTCTCTGATCTCGTGGTAGATCTACTCTTGTACTACCCATATCATCAATATTAATCAAGCAGGACGTAGGGTTTTACCTCCATCAAGAGGGCCCGAACCTGGGTAAAACATTGTGTCCCCTGCCTCCTGTTACCATCCGGCCTAGACGCACAGTTCGGGACCCCCTACCCGAGATCCGCCGGTTTTGACACCGACAGCCTCACACTCCCATTCGGGTGGACCGACGGTGCTCCGACAAAACCGATCTACTGCCATGACACTCTCTCGGACACTCCAACTCACTCCCCACTGGGCTAGTCCTGGGTGGCCCCGTGTCTACCAAAGACACCAATGACCACCCTCGTGGCCAAACATAAATGGTCCCAAACAGGGACCCGGATCCATAACAACAACAACGGGCATGCAAGGCTTATGTCCGGCTACCTGATCAGGGTAGCGCGCGCCCATAACCTTCCCTCGTTGGAGGCACCGGCGAGAGGCACGACAATAGACCCAGTTAGGACCTTCCCATAAAGGTAAGCATGGTTGCACTAGTCAGTTTGATATGGTGGCACCATGACTCAGCCAACAGTTGTTCAAGTTCAATTTAATTCGTTTAAACTTGAATGCAATATGCTGAGCCATGATAAACTTAACATGATGCCATTACAAAGCATGGGCATGATATCAACATAAGCACGGGGTGCAACATAACTATCCACCATATCAACAATGAATCATATCCAACTGAGCATACCATAATGATGAGCATGAATATTACCAGTACAACACTACTCATAACATGACCATTAGCATCAACAATAAATACCATGCAAGAACTCATCAATAACATTACCGAGTAAACACTTAATCAACTAGCAACAAAGGAACAATGCATATTAACAGTACTCGGTAACCGATGTTAGTCATGCCCCGAAGAACATGACCAACCCAATATGTACTACTATCAAGCATAACAATATGAAAGTAATACTAACAAGTAGTTCATGATGACACGGTGTAAGAAACATAGCATGATGGTAACCACCGATCCATAAGCATAATCGACATAACGACAGCAGTAGAAAAACAATCATACTGTTATTAAAGATTCAAGTTGAAAACCAATGCTACTGCATGGTTATCATGCAAATGGTGGTTGTGGCTTGCGTGGGGTGGAAGAAATCACCGGGAAGAAGTGTGAGAAGCTCGCGGAAAGAATCACCGGAAAACGTTCTCTCTCGGAGGGGCTGATTAAGCGCAAGGGCAAAATGGTCATTTTCACAGTGTCAAACCATAGTGAAAATGAAACGAACATAACGGGCTCGACGAAACTAAGAGGTGGGCTTTGGATTCACCTGATTTTGAGTTGTGGTTGAAAAGTTATAAAGGGTTGAAGTCCAGGGACCAATATGTGAATATTTTCATCACCAACAAGTCCCTGCCGGCTGAAAATAGAAAACGCCTTTCAGAGTAATATGTTTTCAGAGCTGAGAAAACGTATTCTAGGCTGAAGTAGAACGAAAGTATGCTTTCCCGAGAGGAAAACGTATTCCGAAGAATACGTGTCCACTTAACGTACCTGGTCCTGGTGATGTGTGACTGGCACGTGGGGTCCAGGCGCAGGGGGGAGGGGGCACGGGCGCTGCCTTCTTCCTCCCGCTCGCCCTGTTCCTAGCGTGAACAGAGGAGGAGCAGGGGAGGAAGCAACCAAGGGGCCGGCCGGCTCCGGCGATCCCTGGCCCGGGCGAGGGAACCGGCGGGACCACAGGGCTGCGCCGCACCCGTTCAGAGGAACGACAGCCACCGGGGAGGAGTGGAGGGCGTGGAGACGGGAGGCTACAGAGAGCTTCGGGCGGCGGCGCTGGCCTTGGGGATGCGTGACCAGGGGTGCTCCGGCGAGGGGTGAGAGGTTGGGGCGGCTCAGTGGGACGTGGGGGGTCTAGTGGAGGTGGTGGGGAGATGAGGGGAGGCCTGTGGTGGCCGGGCCCAAGCCGAGGCCGAGCCGGCCATGGAGGATGACGGCGACCAACGGCGAGATCGGAGCACTCTGGTGGTCGAGGAGGGTTGGGGAGAGGCTGGTGAGGTGAGGAAGGGTTAGGGGGTCCTTATATAGGCACGGAGGAAGCTCTAGAGCTCACAGGCAAGCTTGAGTAGTGCTCTAATGGAGGTCCGTGGCTGGGCATCGCACGGGCATTGTTCTTGCGGCGCATTGATGGCGAATCAGGATGAGGAACTGATCCAGGGCGACGCAGTCGAGCACGGGCGAGCTCCTGGACAACATTTCAGGTCGAGACGAGGAGGGAGTGGACGAGCATAGTGGCCGGAACGAGTCAGAGCGCGAGTTAGCCATGACACAAGCGTGATCACCACTCGCACTGGTGCAATCGGTGTGCTTTGGCAGGGCCGACCATGTCCAGTAGATGGAACTTGGTGCCCTTAGTCCAACTGAAGAAATAAATCGGTCCAGGGGTAAATAAGAGATTTGCACTTGGCTCCAAAGTAAATCAATAGGAAGGTGCTTGTAACTTGTTGTGCTTAATACAGCTTGGTAACGTGCTAAATATTTTTTCTGATGATGATCACACACTAAGGTGATGTTGATAACCAAAATTCAGACTAAGAGGAGGAGTTTAGATGAGGGTTGCTGTAGAAACCACTACAATGGCCAGAATTAGAGATTTGGATGATACACTCACATGGAGAGGCAAGTTGAGCTGAAATTTGGCATAGAGGGGTTATATGATGATATGAAGCTTCTGTAAAAGGTTCATGCCATTTGGAAATACCAAAGTGGCACTTGCTTCACAAAGCTTAATTTTGGACAGAAACTTGGAAAAATTGCACAGGGCAATTGGATTAACCAATTGAGCTAAAAGTTTGTGGAAGGAGTTAATATAGATAGAATCATGTCCTGGTAAAGTTTCTGCTCAATTGAATTAATATAAAATATAGTTGCTCCACAAACTGAAAATCTGACCAGAAACTACGATTTGGGGCTGGGCTCATATAGATGCTTTACATGAGCTCATATTTGGTATAGAGCCATGATTTGATCATATGAAGGACCTTGAAGAATTTCAACTCATTTGGATATGCCTATCTTGTACTTCCTTCACAATCACTTCCCTCAGACAGGAACTTTGAAAATTTTCTTAGGAACATTTACCAGTCAAATTGAGTTGAATTTTGGCATGAAGCAATTATTTGGACATGAAAAGATGTCCAAGAAGTTTGGGTTGAATTGGGTAAAGATAAATAGCACTTGCTTCACAATGTGCCATTTAGGACAGAATAGGAAATGAATTTATTGAGCATGATGAGGAATATGGCGAATGAAGTATTTTGCCATATTTTAGGAAGATATGACCCAAAAAATTATAAGAATTATTTGGGGATTTTTGGATGGGCAGAAATATAGGTTGCTTCACAACCTAGGGCAGATAGGGTTATTCCTTTAATAGAAAAAGGATTTTTCCTGAGAAAAAGAAATTAGGGTTTGGTCATGAAGTGAAGTGACATGATCTTGGCAAGGTTTTGAGAATCATGAGTCACTTGGGAGAGGAAATGAAGATGATTTCCCAGGTGGCAAGGCCACAGAACCACTCCAAAAAGAAAAACAGAGCAAAAACTAATAATTCAAAAGGAAAAAGAGATGGGCCAAAAACTAGGCTGTTACACTCATTTTGCTCTGTATGTAGTCACTTGCTAGAATCTCCAGAAAGACTTATATTTGGGAACGGAGGGAGTACTATACTAATAAAACATTAAGGCCGCGAGGCGATGCTGTGCTGGTTACATGAGGCAAGAAGAAGAGATGCATCCATCGACGACGTCCACCTCCTCGACTCAGGGCGCCGGCCCACCGAACGGAGGCTAAGTAGCTGCGGCTTTCGTGGCCAGGTCGATGTGCTTCTGAACAACGATGTCCAAAGATTCTAGCCGCTGGAAGAAGGCCAACGTCTTTCTGTCCTTGCTGGCCTTGTAGTAGCCTATGTAGACGATTTCCTCGTAGATGTGGATGTGTAGGTCGACGGTTTATTGCATGGCGAGGCGCTGCACGGCGAGTGCGGCCTCGAGGTGCACATTCTTCATCGCGACCTCCGGCACCTGCAGGTCCACCAGGGCTTGAAAGAGTTCGTTACCATGGATGTCGATGAGGGTGGCAGGTAATGAGGTGCCTGGGCGCGCGGGCTGGAGCAGTACGGCAAGGTAGTCCACATGCTTCTTGACGGCGGTTGACTTGCCAATGGATTTGACCATCATGTTGTCCATACGAGAGGCGAAGCCGGTGTCGGCAAGGGCTACGATGCCAGTAGTCACTAGCACCGTCTGGAAATGCTGCACGGTGCGGGGCCGCAGGCCAGCGCCTTGGATGATTTGGCACAGCCGACTGCCGCTCACGTCCATCACCTCCATAGGTGCTTGTGGCTTCTGGTCACTTGGTCTTGGATTGGAGTGAGTAGTGTTGCACAGAGACTAGGAGTAGATGGATAGGAGTGGTGGGGCGCATTTATATGAGAATCCAAACCCTGTTGCATTCATATCATGTTGGCTCTATTCTGCTTCTCCAATTAATTCACTCTACATGTAATACAGGATGCATCATTGACCGTTCAACGTCTCGGTAACCCCTACCCTCTCCCTCCTTGGCAATGGCATTCAAGCACCTATGGAGGCGACTGCCGCTCGCGTCTATCGCGTGTCAGGAGACGTTCTTGTCTGTGACAAGGTGGCTATGGTGACTTCGTAAATTTCAAGATGATAGTACTAGTATACTCAATATTGTGCACCACGACCAAGGCGGAGAGGAAAACGAGAGAACTACGTATTTATTTACAGTGTAGATTTACTCATTTTGCTCCATATGTACTCCCTCTCGGTGTAGTCTAGTCACTTGTTGAAATCTCTAGAAAGGCAAATACTCCTTTCTGGTTTACATGGCTATACTAGCAAGTACTACAATAGTGGGATCACATAGCAATTTTGTCTCATGCAAGAGCCTGGTTATATGCGTGCTCCAAGGTTCACAACTGCCATGTTCGGGTTGCGCTTGGCTCTTCGCCTCTTCGAGAAGATGAACAATGATGTTACTACTACTTCTACAGTATCAAACCCACTGTTGCATGTCCGTCCACCGCGTGCGGGATTGTTAGCTTGTTGTAGTACTCTATAAGGCTAGTTGTAATGGGAGTACTATCATAGGTAGTACTCCCTCCGTTCCTAAATATTTGTATTTCTAGAGATTTCAACAAGTGACTACATAGGGAGCAAAATGAGTGAATCTACACTCTAAAATATGTACATATATATATCCGTATGTGGTAGTCCATTTGAAATATCTAAAAAGACAAATATTTAGGAACAGAGGGAGTATCATGCATGCCAACTAGGTAAATTTGATGAGGTGGCATAGAAGTAAATGAAGAAAGAGAGGGTTGAGTATCACATCATGATACCGTATCATATTAAATGTTGTGGTACTATCTGTCATGCATGCTAATAAATGAAGTCATCGATGATACTAACATACTATGCACTACGGATATGTAGTATCATACACTAGTATCATATGCATGATACTAGTATTCCATTATGACCAACCTAAGCAAAAGCATGTCCTCGTCTGCGAGCCATCGCGCGCATGGGCGAGGGAGAAGGCATGTGGTAGTAAAATCAAGCTTCTCCTTGTTGTACGAGTTGATGCGACACATCATAGCACTAGCACCACATGGTTGCCTCTAAACTTGGCTGAAAGACCCGCTGTGCACAATACTCCATTTGCTGCAACCTCTAACATTTACCCCACCACAAATTAAAATATATATTCCTGTTTTGACCAGATGAGCGTGCAAACTACAATCACCAGGATGACAGGTAGGGACAGAAGATTATTTTTATAAAAAAGCATGAAGCCGACCCCAACGATTTTAAGCTTACAGGCACGGTACATGCTATCCTAGACTACTATACACATGAAACTGCCACACGAGCGTCCGGTCTACGCTTGGCTCTTCACCTCTTCGGGAAGTCGAACAATGATAGAGTACTACTGCAGTGGAGCAGCACTACAGTATGCTTCTGGCCATCTGACACCGATTGAACTGCTGCATGTCCACCGCGTGCGGGAGGGAGAGCGTGTAGCGAACGAAAGGTTCTCCTACTAGTCCTGCCAGCCACCACACTCATGGGCGAGGGAGGGATGCAACTTCATTGACTTACTGCTCCTGCCTTTGTGTGTATGATAGGTGGGCCCAACAGGTGGATGGCCACCTGTCATGCAGCCAAAGGCAGGTGCGCGAGGGAGAGGGCGTTGTAGTAATCAAACTTCTCGGTCTTGTATGAGTTGACGCGACACATCAAAGCACTGCACTCGATATATTTCAATAATTTACGTTTACCGATGCATTAATTACAATGCATGCATGCATGCCATGACTCTCCTTCTGATACTTGCATATGTTGATTTAATGCACCTTGAAGTAGTATGAATATGTGACGGTAAAGCTTTGTAATTCCCCGGCCCTAATAAAGCGAGAGATGGTTGTGCACGAGGATGGCGAGATCATGCAAAGGGAACAGGACCCGACGATGGAGCTCCCTATGGTCTCGATGGACCTCACCTTGCTCCACTGCCCCTTGTGCCTCCGCCCCTTGAAGCCTCCAGTGTATGAGGTTTGAATACACCTCGTTCGTTCGGCTGATCAAGCAAGGTGCAGGTTTCTTGATTGATGTGTTGTTCGATTGATTTGTGCAGTGCAAGGGAGGGCACCTGGCCTGCGCGGACTATCGCATCGAGCGCCCCGGGAACCAGCGGCAGTGCCAGAAGTGTGAGCGTGGCAGTGGCTTTGACGTGCGGAACACGGCGGTGGACACCGTCTCTCCTCGGTGAGGGTGGAGTGCCCGCACGAAGGCTGTAGGCTCTATGTCACTTACACAAGCTCGCTGATCACCAGAGTGTGTGTCCGCTCGCGCCCTGCAAATGCCCCGTGCATGTCTGTGGCTATGAAGGCCCGCCGCCAGCGCTCTCCCACCACATCAGCACCATGCATCCCATGCCCATGCACAGGATCCAGTACGGCAAGATGCTCCAGCTGCAAGTGCCACTGCCAGAGCCACAGATTTTGTTGTTCGTGGAGGAGGACGACCGCGCGTTTTTCTTGGTCGGCACCGTGCTCGACATCGGCGCGCCTATCATCGCGTCGGTCGTCTGCATCAGAGCGGGGTCATCCCCACTTCCGCACTACATGGCCAAGCTGTGGGCGAACGTCCCGCCGGGGGAGCCCAAAGGGAGGACCGATGCCGTCAAGGTGGAAATGGAGGTGACAAGCAGCAAGGATCCTGGCGACGTCGCTGTGCAGGAGCTGACCTTCTTCACAGTTCTACCCAAGCTGCTGGCTGGGGCTAAGCTGGTGTCCCTCCACATTCAGATTGACAAGCTCGCATCCTAAATGATTCTACAGTGCCTTACGTTTATCTTAGTAATATGCTAATATAGGGGTTAGCTCGGTCTACTTTAGCTTAAGAGATGGTGGGTTTTTGTGGCGATGCAGCAATTACTTTGACATCGGATCAACAGTTAAAGTAATTCCCAATAGTCGAACGGATATTTTGTGTCTGTTGGATATAAATATCCTTTGAGTAAGAAGTATACCGGCTTATATGCTTGTTTGTTCAGGAAGTGTTGCATACTTGTGCGAGTTGACGCAACACATCAAAGTAGTACTACCACTAGTAGTACTCCCTCCGATCCTAATTTCTCTGCGCATAAGTCGAGGCAAAGATACCAAGGAGGGCCTGGTTGTGTCTATACTTGGACAACCCACCCGACTGCGCACCAGCCAGACGAAGCTCGTGTCGTGTTGGTGCCGTTTGCGGCCCGCACATTAACCAAAACCTCGCGCCTCCAGCTTAGCCTCCGTGTTTTAAACTTATCAATCTCAAGGCCAAGGAGCAATGTGAAACCTATGATAGAGCCAATCAGATGGTTGAGAACACAACAATTCGTAGCTATGCGTGTGTGAGAGAGGACGAGTGTGTGCGTGCACCTCTTCTCTTCTTGGATAACATACTAAACTCAGAGTACAAGTGTATGTCGGTGGCATCGACCTAGGGAGCTAGAGATGGAGAATTCGAGAAGTCCCGAGAGATAGGTGTGTGTGTGGGAAAGAGGGAGAGAGATGATATGTGTTGATGTAATGCGTGTGAAAAAAAGACTAGTCTATAGCTCGCCACGAGGCTATTCCTGTCGAACACCCCAATAACCGTAAAATATGTATCCGACGGTGCCAGTTATTGCACGTACACATCAGTAGAAAAAGAAGTACCATGGCATATGCTACACCACAGCCGAGAACACATGCCCATGTTACGCCATCCGGGAATAGTGCCGCACTTCAAAACTAGAACTGTCAATAAATTTTGATCTTGCGTCTCGTCACATTCCAAATTACTACCATGCTATATTTAATTGCAAACCTGTTCACACCGATCACAACCTAAATGGTTTCCCACTTAGGAGCGTATTAGTACTACTTGGTTATAAATACTACTATGCCAAGATGACTGCACATTCCTCCTCAGCTCCTCATCCACAAAAAACAATCAAGTCATTCAACATTGTTCCCTTGCATCTGCCATGGCCAGCGTGAGTATTGGGTCAAGAGATTTCCACCAGGGAGAGGCGAGCATGGAAGAGAAAGCACGAGAGATGTCCCACCTCGCCGCAAAAGTAGCTGACATGTCCATCTGCGCAGTAGTAGTAGCATAGAGGTCCCGTTGCGCCGCCGAAGCAGCACGGAGGTCCCGCCATGCCGTCGATGTAGCAGACTGGTCCGGCCGTGCCGCGGAAGCAGCAGAGATGTCCCGCTATGCCGCGGAAGTAGCACGGAGGTCCCGCTATGCCGCAGCAATCTAGGAAAATTTCTCGCGGGCAGGAGAGGACTCTTACAGGCGCATGCATTCGATCGTCCATAGCCAGATGGATCAGATCTCCGGCTGGCGCGAGGTTGCATAACGAGGCTACCGGCGTCATCCGACAACTAGGGGAGGGCAATGCGAAGCTCTAGGCCGAGCGCGACCTCCTGATGGCGAAGATCGCCGGAAGGGCCAAGCAGGCGGAGGAGACCGCTGCCTTGTTGCAGAAGACGGGCCTCATCATCAAGAAACTTATGGACAAGAATGACATGCTCCACATCGAGCGCAAAAGGCTGGTGGAGGAATCTGAGGATGCTACCAAGCAGCGTATTAAGGACATGAAACTGATGAAAGATACCATCGCTGCTCGCCGCGAAAACTAGTCTCCGCAACCTGCAGCACCTAAAGAAAGTGAAGATCAGCGAGCCAGATCGTTGTATCCGTCTTCCTTATTATTTTGCCCTTGTGTATTTCGGGCATAGCCGCATGTGGCTTTTTTAATTATCTTCCTAATTATGTAAGACAATTATTATGCACTCTCGTCGTCCTTATATATATTCATCAGTCTTGCTATAAGTCAGTAGATGCTATATAGGTCCGTCGGATCTTACATCAAGATCCGTGCAAAAATTTCTTTTCAGATTTTCTTTTCTCTCTCTTAAGTCTCAGTCGAGGGAGACATAGCCATGCCATTAAACAGACCTGGGGGGAGAGGTGGACGACAGATGGAGGTCAAAGGGCTCTCCTCCCGATAAGCACGCGTAGGGGTCTGCGTACGCCTCCCGTACTCAAATAGCTACCCTGCACGGTGCCTCCTAGCTAATAAAAATAGGGGACACGTGGCTACACGTAAATGGTAAATAGAACGCCCACGGTTTCAATAATACTTGTGTTTCTGATTGTAACATGACAACACTTGTTCAAAAATGACTTTGTTGATTGTTAATGCGTGCGCCTTCGCAAATCGGACAACAAAATTACCACAGCATGTTGGTGCCGTGTCATGACACCAAGCCAAGTTTCATGATTTTCATGCGTGTTTTGGATTTACAGGAATTAAAAAACCAAGTTTCTCAATGTTTCCAACCGAGCCACGACGCCCAGATATTTGAATTTCATTCCCATTTCTTGCATGGGACCTAGAAATTCACCCGAGGACACACATGTGATTTTTCAACCAACTTTGGTGCACGGGAGCATGTGCTTGTAGTTCAAATTTGAATTATGCACATTAAATGACCAGAAACTCAATTAATGTATAAAAAGGCCAAACGAACCCGGAATAATTCCAAAATTTAACAAGGCACTCATGTAGTTCTATGTTGCCTCTGTAAAGAAACTCAAGGGGGCAGCATATATCGTTCCACACTCAAAGGTGACACATTCCCTCTCAGAACCACGAGCCTTCTTGAGAGAAGCTTCGGTTTGCAAGAATCTTATACCAAACTTGTCCCTATTCGGCCAATTTTTTTACCACAGCATGGTAGTACCATGA
Organism: Triticum dicoccoides; assembly: GCF_002162155.2. Classification (NCBI taxonomy): domain Eukaryota; kingdom Viridiplantae; phylum Streptophyta; class Magnoliopsida; order Poales; family Poaceae; genus Triticum; species Triticum dicoccoides. Next base: position 316,679,406 of record NC_041388.1, read on the forward strand.
CATGACACCATGCCAAGTTTCATGATTTTCAAGCATGTTTTGGATTTACAAGAATTTTAAAATCAAGTTTCTCAATGTTCTCGGCCAAGCCACGATGCCCAGATGTTTGAATTTCATTCCCATTTCTTGCATGGGACCTAGAAATTAATCCGAGGACACACATGTGATTTTTCAACCAACTTTGGTGCACAGGAGCATGTGCTTGTAGATCAAATTTGAATTATGCACATTAAATGACCAGAAACTCAATTAATGTATAAAAGGGCAAACGAACCCGGAATAATTCCAAAATTTAACAGGGCACTCATGTAGTTCTGTGTTGCCTCTGTAAAGAAACTCAAGGGGGGGCAGCGTATATCGTTTCACACTCAAAGGTGACATGTTCCCTCTCAGAACCACGAGCCTTCTTGAGAGAAGCTCCGGTTTGCAAGAAGCTTATACCAAAACTTGTTCCAAATCAGCCCAATTTTTTTACCACATCATGTTAGTGCCATGACATGACACCATGCCAAGTTTCATGATTTCCAGGAGAGTTTTGGATTTACATGAATTTTAAAACCAAGTTTCTCAATGTTCTCGACCGAGTCATGACGCTAAGATGTTTGAATTTGATTCCCATTTCTGGCATGGGACCTAGAAATTCACCTAAGGACACACATGTGATTTTCCAACCAACTTTGGTGCATCGGAGCATGGGCTTGCAGTTCAAATTTGGATTATGCACATTAAATGTCCAAAAACTCAATTAATGTATTAAAAAGGCGAAACGAACCCGGAATAATTCCAAAATTTAACATGGCACTCATATAGTTTTATGTTGCCTCTGTAAAGAAAATCAGGGGGGAGGCAGCGTATATCATTTCACACACAAAGGTGACACATTCCCTGTCAGAACCACGGGGCTTGTTGAGAGAATCTTTGGTTTTGCAAGAAGCTTATACCAAAACTTGTCCCAATTCAGCAAAAAAATATACATATGGAAACAGGGTTTAGATTATCCCGAACATCTCGCTACCTAGACCAATGTACTCTGATTTGAATTCAACATAAGATGGATACAAATATTTGAATTGGAGATCGTATGGTACATGTAGTTCAGAGTGAAATATGATTACTGCTATATGCATGTTTTTTGTTATCAAATATTTAAATTATTGTATAACTTGACAACAATCGTATTAAAATAAGGAAAATTGATTCAAATTTAGTCCATATGGTCGACGACAATATATATGTTCATAGGGTGGAGTAAAATGTTCATATATGATGGAAGATCAAAATGTAGGACTACATCCATTATAAACCGCAAGGTCACCTAACGATATATTCGAATTCAACATAACGTGGATTCAAAAATTGAAATTCAAGATCCTGGCATTTGTAATCATATAAAATGGGACATGACTCTTTCTTTTGGTGGGAATTGATTTGTTTTTTGTTGTTGTTGAGGGAAGTGTGAATCGATTTGGTACTGTACAGGGTTCTTGTTCTCCCGATTTTTTTACATTTTTCTTGTAGTTTTTTCAATGACATCTATAGCAATATAGTAAAAGGGGACATGACTCTCGGGTGTCTTGTATGAATTGTTTTTTTGTACACGTTATGTTTGTTCTGCGGAACAAGGAATTCGTGCCTTGTTATCCCGAAATTTTCGAGCTCAAATATCTTTTGTCTCATCTGCTTTGAAACTCCCGCCTCTTCAACCCGCTCCGTGCCTTGTTATCCCGAAATTTTGACCCGCGCGAAAACTCCCTCCTCATACGAAATCGGTCCCGCGGCTCAGACACGCGAAATCCCCCTTCTATCCCTCAGCCAGAATGCCGGCTCGATATCGCGGTGACAAAACTGATGGGGGTATGCTAGTAAATTACCCTACATTTTGGACAAACACGTACCTAAGCCATGCCTCCCCCTACCTTCCCCTCCCCCCATTCGTACATCGAGGCCGCAAAAACCCGCGAAACCCCACGCTCCTCCCTCGGCCTCCCGACCGCCGCCCAGATGGAGACTCTTCCCCGACGACATCCTCCATTGCAACATCTCGCCGTCCCTCATTGACCACATCGGATGAGGATCCATCATCAATCTCGTCGTCCCGCCGGATCAGCCAACCTGTCCTCCACCTCCAAGGAGCTGCCCCGATGTTCGCCTCGTCTATCGCGCCACGTCCATCCCCACATCGTCGTCTTGACCTGCCCCACCGGAACTGCAGCACCCTCAGCAATTCCTCCGATGAAGCCGAGGCCCACTCAGCGCCACCAAGGAGGTTCTGAACTCACCACTGCATTTTATCTTTTATTCAATCTCACGGGGCTGTCGGTGCTCGATACCAAGCAGCCATGGCGGGTCTCCATTGACGGTGTCGTCGCCGGCCGCTTCATCCATGGCATCTCTCCCCCGTGTCATTGATTTCTCGGTAGCGACTTCCACACCGGCACTAGCTGCCGCTGCTCCGGCTCTCGGTCGCGCAGCTTTTCCGGCTGCTGCTGTTCCAGCTCTCGCTCGCGCTGCGGCTCTTTTCTTGCTGTCGGTCGCACTGCTGCACTGCTCTTGCTTTCATTCATGCTGCTGCTCTCCTCTGCTATTGCTAACGGTCGCGCTATTGCTCTCATTCATGCTGCTGCTCTGCTCTTTCTCTCGCTCGCGCTGCTGCTGTTGCTGCACAACCCTCGGCAGCTACAGGAGTTACCGCGTTAGCACTCGCTCGTGGTGCTGCTGCACGACTTTCTCTCTGCTAGTGCATTCCCTGCTAGAGCGTCTGTCGGCGTTCTAGGAACGGGGGTCCCCAGACTTGCCTGCCTGCGTCCTGCGGTGTGGCTCAAAAGGGGGCCCAGCACGGCCCATCTTCATCAACACAGACCCAAGACCCTCGCGAGGGGCCAAGCCTCGCGGGGCGGACGACACGGAGTTTCCTCAGGCACGGCCTCATCAGGCTGGCTCGCGAGGAGACAGAGAGATCAACGCGGGGTACCTCACAAGGTGCCCGTGACGCAAGCCATGACGACCAAAGGCGCCAAGCGGGCGCCAGCCGCGCAGTGTCCTCCTTTCCTCTTTGGTGCAAAGGGAGCAAGCGCAGGCGAGAGCATCAAGCAAAGGCACCCGTTTTGACCAAGACCAGTCCAACGGCAGGGAGGAAGTCATTGTGGAGCCCAAGCCAGCGTCACCACCAGAGCCTTTGGCAGGCGAGGACCAACTTTAGTCAGGATAAGTGTACCAGATGTTCCCCTTCAAAATGGCCAATTGTTGGCGCCCTTCCCGCTCAATATTTGGGAAGAGGCCCAGGGCCTTTGCCTATAAATAGGACTAGCCACCCCCAGGGTAGAGGGGCAATCAAGAAGGGAGAATCTAGAAGCCAAGAGAGAAACTAGCTAGGATCGGATCGAGTAGCATCACAGAGAGAGAGAGAGAGAAGGGCGACTGAACTCCTCCTAGCAGTTCATCCCCCCATCCAAGAATAGACCCTCGCGAGGCTGTTCTTCCTTGTATTGCTCATCATCATCAGCCCAAGAGGCAATCCACCACACCACACACTGGAGTAGGGTATTACACCACAACGGTGGCCCGAGGCGGAGGGGTGCAGGTAGGTAGAAGGCGAAATCTCCGCGCGCACCCCAGTGTTCGAACCTCAAGGGTCTGCCGGAACCCGAAATCCGACATTTGGCGCGCCAGGTAGGGGTGCACCGGAATTCGCCTTCCACCACCCCATTCTCCTCTGACCATCGCGTCCATGTCTTACGCTCGTCGGGCCCACGCCGAGCGCCGGGCCGCTCTCGCTTTCCGTGTCGCCCAGACGGCTCCTGTCGGCGGGCGTCCTCACCGTTCCCTGTCACCTGCCGTCAACGCCGCCACCGGCCCGACGGGGAACAAGCAGCAAGCGTCGTCTCAGCATCCGTCCTTGTAGCAAGACAGCCGCACCGCTACTCCCTCGCTCACCCCAGCTGGTTCTTCGTCCCGCGCGCTCTGCGCACCCATGGAGGCTCGAGCTGCGCTCATCGCGGCAAACGAGCTCCTGCGCTACCGTCCCGTCGACGACGTCTACGAAGAATGGCTCGACCGCGTCGCCAAGCTCGTCCGCGCCGCAGGGGGCTATACTGCGCCGTCTGTTCCACTGCACCGCACCCCGCCCCGCGTGGGCGATGAAGCTCCGGGGGCGCCCCAGCCGCCTCCTCCTCAAGAAGGTGCCATGGATCCAAGGCGTGTGGCCCCTGGGCGGAACCCGCTCCGTCAGGTGCCAGCGCGGCAAGAGCAGAGCTGCCAAGAAGTCCCTCGCCCGCAAGAAGCTTCCCGGGCGCTTCCTGCTCCAGCACGTCGCGACCATGCTCCTGCTCCTGCACGTCAAGACCCCACGCTGCTCCCAGCTGCAGCGCGTGGGGACATGCAAGACCAAGCTCTCCGTCACCCAAGGCCTCCCGTGGCCACAGCAGGCTGCCGTGCCTTCACCACCGAGCTACGCAGCGTCGCGTGGCCCGGCAAGTTCAAGCCAGACCTGCCTCCTCGTTACGACGGCACGGCCGACCCTGCGGAGTTCCTCCAGCTCTATGAGCTGGGCATCGAAGCTGCCAACGGAGACGAGAAGGTCATGGCGAACTGGTTTCCCATGGCGCTCAAGGACGGGGCCCGCACCTGGCTCCTGAACCTGGCTCCAGGCACGATCTCCTCCTGGGACGAGATGCGCACCCGCTTCATCGCCAACTTCCAAGGTACTCGCGACCGGCCACCCGCCGTGAGCAACATGCGCCGCATCAAGCAACAACCCGGAGAGACCCTGCAGAAGTACATCTAGCGCTTCAACAACGCATGCCTCAAGATTCCCAAGGTGACCAAGGAGGCCATCATCTCAGCCTTCTCTGACGGCGTGCGCGATGTCAAGATGAAGGAGGAGCTGGCGATGCATGAAGACCTGTGCACTTCCTTGGAGTTGTTCAACTTGGCAACCAAGTGCGCCAGGGCTGAGGAAGGGCGTCTCTCCCTCCTCGAGCTGCCTGTCGCGAACCCAGAAGAGAAGAAGCCCAAGGCCAAGGATGTGAAGCGCAAGGGGGCTGCCGTGCTCGCGGCAGAACCAGACACCAAGCGGGGCAGAGATCAGCCCGAATCTTCCAAGGGGAGTCGGTACTGTGCGTACCACGACCTCCACACCCACAACACCAACGAATGTCAAGAGCTCCGAGCCGTGCGAGAAGGAAGGATCGGCCGTCGCCCCAACCACGGTGACCGGGGCTACGGTCGAGGAGGAGGAAGGAACGCAGGACGCTGGGAAGACCACTGCCCGCGCCAAGGGTGGCGTGATCGACCTCGCGAGGATCGTTGGCAAGACCCGCCTCGCGAGGGAGACTGGAGGGATCAGCCTCGCAAGGATCGCCCGCAAGGCAATGCAGGCCTCCCTCCGTTGTCGCCGCAGCCAAGGAGAAATGAGGACCGCCATCAGGACGAGGGGGTTGGGGGCTTCCAGGAGCCGCGCGCGATCGCCTGCATCCTAGGCGGGGCTCAAGCCCCAGCCTCTCAACGCATCTTCAAGCAGTTCGCCCGCGAAGTGAATGCAGTCCTCCCCAAGCTCAAAGCTACGCGCCCTCTCAGGTGGTCGGCGTGCGCCATCACGTTCAGCTCAGCAGATCAGCTCAAGTGTGCGGCCACAGCCGGAGTCCTCCCGATGCTTTGTTCCCCAATCATCAGCAACGTGGTGGTCACCAGGACCCTCATCAATGGCGGGGCAGGGCTCAACGTCCTGTCCGTGGAAACATTCAACAATCTCCAAGTGCCCTACAACCAGCTTCAGCCGACCAAGCCTTTCTCCGGAGTCACCGACGGCTCCACGGTCCCGATTGGGCAGGTCCGCCTCCCTGTCACCTTCGGGGCACGCGACAACTACCGCACCGAGCTCATCGACTTCAACGTCGCTCACATCCTCCTGCCGTACAACGCCATCCTTGGGTACCCAGCGCTGGCCAAGTTCATGGCCGTAACTCACCACGGCTACAACGTCCTCAAGATGCCAGGAAGTGGCGGAGTCATCACGGTGCCCTGTGAAGAGAAGGACGCGGTGTGTTCCCTGGAACGAGCCTTTCAGGCCGCATCACTGGAAGACCCGGATCGCGGAAGCAGGAGGCTTCCCGAGACCGCCCCCAAGAAGAAGAAGACATCGTCTGGCCCGGCCCCTCAGGAGGCAGGCCCCTCAAGGCCCGCGCCTGCCCAGGGGGAACCTCCTTCCATCGCATAGGAAAGCGCGCCCGGCGCCCTCCTCAGGCAGGGCTCGAGGGCTCTCCCCTGGAGGGCCACCGACCTGGCTAAGGTCACGAGGGAGGCGCTTGGGCACCACATGGAGGCGTGTTTCGAAGCATGTTTCCCTTAAGAAGGAGTAAGGCAAGGAGAGCCAGACCCTCAGGAGTTCATCCGCAAGGCCATTCAGGAGCTACAGGAGTCAAGAGTCATGAAAGGCGGCCGCCGCCTACCAGTTGTGGCTCCCCATCCAGGCGAGGATGGTGGGCTGCGCGTCTGCATCGACATACCAGGGCTCAATTGAGTTGCCTCTCTGGAGCGCCTCTGGCCCTCGCGAGTGGGGCGCTGCGAAGGTCCACCCAACAGCTACATTCGCATGCCTTACGGCTTGCCGAACGCGGCTGCCACGTACCAGCGCCTCATGAGGGGCATCATGGAGGCTCAAGAGGCCAGGCGTTCCGCAGCCCTGGTGGAGATGGAGATGGTCCGCGAGAAGCCACCAGCGCCTCCGGAGCCTCCCGAGGCCCCTGGCCTGGGGGCTCGTGAGGATCGGCTTCCGCGGCCCACCGAGTCTGCTACGCCAACACTCCTTCGTCCTCAACATCATCAGGTGACATCTTTCAAGTTTCATTTCCAGCTGGGAGCGCCCCCCAGGGCTGCATTATTCCCAGGCCGCGTGGGTCCGTCCCTGCGGCATGTATCCCTTTTATTTCATGTTGTTAGCTTACCTTGTTGGGGGCGCCCCACGGGCTGCATCATCCCCAAGTCGCTCGGGCCTGACCCAGTGATGTCCGCCTTCCCAGCATCTATTTGAATGAATCCACTGCTTCGCGGCTAATGTGTTTGACCTAGTTGCCCGCTCAACTGACGCCAACTGACGGAGCTGCTCCCAAATGGCACGACGCTTGCGCATGGGTCCGTCCCTGCAACACCGAAAAACCTGAATGGCTGAGCTCTGGCCGCGGCAGCCCCGCATGGCGCCACCTCGTCAAGCCTTCAGTGCCTCATCGCCCCTCGGAAGCAACCAACGGCTGACTGTCAATTGTCATGGCAACCCCTCGTTCTTTCTATGATGGGTCTACAGGATCTCCTAAAGGAGCTGTGTCAGGCGAGGCCCTTGCGGTGTCTCCTTCACTCTCATCCACGCGAACCGCTTGCACGTTAAAGGGGGGTGCCTGAGCATCGCGACTCAGGGCTCCTACTGGCTCTCCAGCCCTCACCCTCTGGCCTTGTCCACGCCATCGCGACCTGGCATACCAGCGACGGCTGAGACTCGCTCGAGGGTCGGGACCCGAGGACGTAGAGCAGAAAGGAGAGCAAAGGCGAGAGGGGAGGGACACACAAGAACCTCGCCGAGCAACCTCACGCCTGCCGATGCACGGACCCGGCGACACACCAGAGAGCGGTCCCTGATTCTCGAGATGAGTCACCACCCGGAAGCACCAGCTATCGTGGCACCATCCCTGCACCTAATGCAATCCCGTGTTAGCGACGCCACTCTCCTTTCTCACCGAACGACGACTGCTTGAGCGCCAAAGGGGACCTCCTGAGCATCGCGACTCAGGGGATCTTACCAGACCCAGGGTCGCTCACCTCCTGGCCTTGACCACGGCATCGCGACCTGGCATACCAGCGACGACTGAAGCCGCCTTGGGACTGGGACCTGTCGGCGCAGAGCACCAAGCCCTCGTGAGGTTCGAAAGGGAGAACTGAGCTAAAATGGAATGAGCAACTCGCACAATTCTACGACAAGGGTTATATTAACAAACAGGATCACAGGCACCTTACAAGCCCCCACGGGACGCGTCTTTGATTCCTTGCAGGGAACAGATCCTAAAAGGACGCTAACTGCACGCGCCCCTGCGAAAGACGCCATCGTCAACAGCGGGCCGTCAAGCACCGGCACCAACCCCATCCAGATCAGAGTCGGTGACGGCCTGACGAGCCCGCCCTACTCCAGGAGCGGCACCGGCTCGGGGGCTCGTAGCTGTCGTCGCTCGTCTCCGGAGTCGCGAAGAGCTCGCCGGAGTCGCTGGACCCTCCGACGCCTCCACCGCCTGAGCAGCCGCCAAGGGAGCGGTCGGCGGGCCCAGTCCTCGCCGTAGCAGGGTCCCGACCACCTCTCCCGGGGCAGCACTCCAGCCGGCGCCCGTTCGCATCGAAGACCTTGAAGAACATCACCGAAGCACCATCATACTCCAAGTGGATCGCGAAGGCACCTCTTGTCCTGCAAACCCGGGCGATTTCGCTCCAGCCTCGAGTCATGAAGACCTTGCCCGGGGCAACGACCGCGACCTCTGCCTTAGTCACGAGGGTGCTGCAGCTGGCGTGCTGCAGCCAAAGATCCAGGAGTTCTCCCTGCGGGATGATGGAGGCGAAGAAGGGAGGAAGGCGAATCCAAGATTGAGGAGGCATGGCGGCGTGGAGCATGAACTCTCGGGAGGAGCCCTCGGTGTGGACCCCAGGGGGGACGACCCACACCTTTGTGACCCGTCGGCGCCGACGGTGGCGCCGCCCGTGGCGATCGGCATCGACTCCTTCAGAGCCCTCGATGTGGGTGTACAAGGGAAGCGGGAACCCCAGCGGTGGCCGCTCGCACCAGGGCCTCGACACCACCTGATGGGCCCCCTCGTCCCGGCCGCGGAGGGCGAGCCGTTTCTTCGGCGGGAGCGGGTCTGGTTCCTCTCGGGGAGCCTTTCCTTTCTCTGCCGCCAAGAACCGGTGGATCGGAGCCATCGCAGCAAGACGGAGCAAGGACTGGGAAGAAGGAGAAGCAAGAAGGGATGGACTGGAAGGGCGTGCGCCGTTCCGTACTTATGGCCGGCGAAGGCCAACCGCCGACCTCCACGATCGCAGGTAATCATTACCCGCTTTGCATGCAGGGACTTGTCCAATCCGTGTAGTTGCCGAGGCGCCGTGGGGAAGTGGAGACGCCCACGTCCAATCAACCGCCATGCGGCGCCCAAGGCCGCAGGCTGTTAGGGCCCGCGGCACTTCTCTCTTGCCTTTTCGCCTCCCTGCACGGCCAAGTCCGGGCGCGCCTTGGTCCCGGGGGCTACTGTCGACGTTCTGGGAACGGGGGTCCCCAGACTTTCCTGCCTGCGGCCTGCGGCGTGGCTCAAAAGGGGGCCCAGCACGGCCCATCTTCATCAACACCGACCCAAGACCCTCGCGAGGGGCCAAGCCTCGTGGGGCGGACGACACGGAGTTTCCTCAGGCACGGCCTCATCAGGCTGGCTCGCGAGGAGACGGAGAGATCAAGGCGGGGTACCTCACGAGGTGCCCGTGACGCAAGCCATGACGACCAAAGGCACCAGGCGGACGCCAGCCGCGCAGTGTCCTCCTTTCCTCTTTGGTGCAAAGGGAGCAAGCGCAGGCGAGAGCATCAAGCAAAGGCACCCGTTTCGGTGCAACGAGACCAAGACCAGTCCAACGGCAGGGAGGAAGTCATTGTGGAGCCCAAGCCAGCGTCACCACCAGAGCCTTTGGCAGGCGAGGACCAACTTTAGTTAGGATAAGTGTACCAGATGTTCCCCTTCAAAATGGCCAATTGTTGGTGCCCTTCCCGCTCAATATTTGGGAAGAGGCCCAGGGCCTTTGCCTATAAATAGGACTAGCCACCCCCAGGGTAGAGGGGCAATCAAGAAGGGAGAATCTAGAAGCCAAGAGAGAAACTAGCTAGGATCGGATCGAGTAGCATCACACACACAGAGAGAGAGAAGGGCGATTGAACTCCTCCTAGCAGTTCATCCCCCCAGCCAAGAACAGACCCTCGCGAGGCTGTTCTTCCTTGTATTGCTCATCATCATCAGCCCAAGAGGCAATCCACCACACCACACACTGGAGTAGGGTATTACACCACAACGGTGGCCCGAACCAGTATAAACCCTGTGTCTCTTGTGCTGTTCTTTCCATAGCTTAGATGTTAGCGAGGCGGAGGGGTGCAGGTAGGTAGAAGGCAAAATCTCCGCGCGCACCCCAATGTTCGAACCTCAAGGGTCTGCCGGAACCCGAAATCCAACAGCGTCTGCTGATTTAGATCACTGCTTCTTTGCTACTAGTGCTCGAACGCCCTAAACATATATTGCAATGCTCTGCTACTAGTTCAATTAGTTTCGACAGTAAAATTCAGCTTTGACTAAAAAGCTCAGTTTCTTCAGTTAAGTTCAGAGTGAATAGAATTTACAACATCTGTCGGAGCGGCCGTGGCGCGGCTGATGTGTTTTACATCTAGAACTTTTCGGTGATGTATTTTACATCATATATTGCAGATGATATTAGAGTCCCACTTCAGATTAACGTTGTCTGTCTTGTCCTGCTTCAGCCTCGCCGCCGTACACCTCATCGGAGCTGCTCCAATGACGAAACCGTCCATCACAGTGGAGCAGTACCCTCGGCGCCATTTCCAGAGACCTCAGATCTTCTTCCCCGCCTCCGACAGTCACACCAGCATCACCATCCTCCACGTCCAACCCAATGATGCTGAGGTCGACAAGGCTATGCCAAAGAGGTTGTACACTTTCTGCATCACTTTGTTACTCTACATTCATGTTGATCACTCAGGGATCCTTTGCTATGGAACTACTATGGTACTACTATTCATGCATTGGGTTAGAAGGAGTGGAGCAAAGCAAAACTAAAGGATTTTTTTCCTTTGGTGTTTCTTTCAAAGAAAAAAACGTAGGAATTTTAATATCCAATTGGACGTCCTTTTCAAATTAATATGCATGAAGAACATGACTAATTGCATTACTGGCATAATAAGATTCTTATTTTTTCATTTTCATGTGGTTTGACTTTAATTTTACCATGTTTCTCCATTCTTGTGTTCTTCCAATTCATGTGAACCAAACACCTAGGTTGATAAAAATCCTATGTTTCCAAATGCTCTGTTTTGCATGTGTATTCCTATCCTATTCATGTGTTTTTCCTATCCCTGTGTTTATACAATCCTCCAATTCTAAGGAGCCCTTAGAGATTTACTACATTTTCAGATAGGCCTCAAAGAAAACTCTGTGTGTTATGTCCTACTCCTGCCGTGCCGTCATCCACCCCACCTGAGGTGCACCATCGACAGAAGCATTCACTGCAGCAGAGATCCCCCTGCAGACTTTCTTCTGCCGCCTGAAAGTGCATTATATCGACTAGAGGGGGGGGGTGAATATGCGATTTTTATGAAATTCTTCACTAAGGAATTTGCCGGTGAGGAAATTCCTTAGCGAAGAACTACTAGGAGCGGAATAAGTACTCAAAAGTAAACATAACAGAACACAAGCATAATCATCATGATGAAATGAAGACAGGCATAGAGTACAGGAAGCGTAAGCACAAGATAAGACAGGATGAAGACAAACAGACTGAAGAAATTGAACTGAGGAAATTGAGAAAGTCTTCAGTCAAAGTCTTCAAACACAGATATGAACAAACACACAACACAGTTATGAGGAAATGAAAGAGTTGAGGAAATAGAACCAGTAAGCTTGGTGAAGACAATGATTTGGTAGACCAGTTCCAACTGTTGTCTCAGTTGTACGTCTGGTTGGAGCGGCTGAGTATTTAAACTCGAGGACACACAATCCTGGACACCCAGTCCTGAACATGCAGCTCAGGACACCAAGTCCTCACCGTACTCTCCTTGAGCTAAGGTCACACAGACCTCGCCCAATCACTCGTGGTAAGTCTTCAGGTGACTTCTGAACCTTCACAAACTTGGTCACTCAGCGATCCACAATTCCTCTTGGATGCTCTAGACCATGACGCCTAACCGTCTGGAAGAAGCATCGTCTTCAAAGGTAACAAGCGTCGGATCCACGCAGGATCAATCTCTTCAGTGATGCTCAATCACTTGGGGTTTGTAGGTGTTTGGGTTTCGGTTTTTCCTCACTTGATGATTTTCGCTCAAAGTCCTCGGAGGATGGGTTGCTCTCAAATGACAAGTGTCAGTTTCTCTCAGAGCAGCTAACCAGCTAGTGGTTGTAGGGGGCGGCTATTTATAGCCTAGGGAGCAGCCCGACATGATAAGACATAAATGCCCTTCAATGATATGACCGTTAGGTGGATAGATATTTTGGGACAGCTGGCGCATAGCACATCAACGGTCGGAATTTTGAGTAGCAAAATCCTCAGGGCTATCATGTTCCTCACTATGTAGGCAATCCGCACTGGCGAATTCCTAACTCCTCAGTCAGAACAAATTCCTCAGAGACCAGAAGAATTTCGTCTCTGTCACTGAAGAATATGACTGGACTGTATGAGATTTCCAATGGCTTCACTCGAAGGGATTGGTAGGTGTAGGATTTTCAGTTGAGCATCACATGGAAATTTTTCCTTAGTATTTCCTCGACCCCCTTTAACAGTACGGTGTTTCCTATACTCAAGAAAGAGAAAATGAAACGACGAAAACAAAAGTCTTCACGCTTCATGTTCCTCGAATGAATACCAAGTCTTCAAGGTCACACCAATTTCTTCACTTTCAAAGTCTTCAGAAAGTCTTCAGAAATCCAAAGTCTTTAGTCAAAGAACTTAATTTTTAGGGGTCGACTTTCTCTGTAAATATCAAACTCCTCATATACTTATAGACCTGTGTACACTCACAAATGCATTAGTCCCTTAACCTATAAGCCTTCAATACACCAAAATCACTAAGGGGCACTAGATGCACTTACAATCTCCCCCCTTTTGGTGATTAATGTCAATATAGGTTATGTTTTCAATGGGGATAAACATATGAAGTGTAAATACTGATATTGAGGAATTTGATTGCAAGATATAGAAGAACTCCCCCTGAAGATGTGCATAGTGAGGAATTTTCTTTTGAAGCAATGCACACTTGAAGAGTTGAATCATGGATACCTCCCCCTATATATTGTAATTCATACACGCATTTGACATATAACAGTGAAGAATTTGAAATGCATGATGAAATATGGTGATTGATGTAATTCAGCTTGCGTGCATTAGCATATATGAGGAATAAGCATGCAGAAAAACATATCAAAAGTATCAGAGCACCATCGGGTTTAAGTTTACAACTCGATCCAATAAAGTCTCAGAAGAACGAGAGTTGTAACTTAAAAAACGCCCATATAGAAAGACCCGCTTGAAGACTAACAAAAATTCTCCCCCTTTGTCATCAAATGACCAAAAGGATCGAATATGAGGACTAACACCCCTGAAGAATATCAAGTTGATGAAGGAGTGCTAGCGTTGTTGGGGTCGTTTGTCGTAGTAGGGCCTGCCGCAGTGTCTTCCAAGTCTTCATTCTCATCAGTGTCGCGTGATGAAGAATATGAGCTGGCCACCAAGGAAAGAACCTTAACCTTCTTGAATTTCTTCGGTGGAGGTGCAGACCATCCTTGAGACCTAGTTTCTTCAGATCTTCTTCACCATACAGATGTGACAGTATTTCCCAAGTGCGACCGAAAACTTCATGGAGGTAGTAATGGTTTTTATTCACTGCATTGTGTGTAGTAGTCATGTTGTGAAGAAATGAACCAAACTGACGCTTAACGCATTTATGATTTCGATCCACCTTCCGGTGAAGACTAAGCAGAAGCTCACGATTAGTCATCACACGAGGAGCAGTGGCTTGAGGAGTAGACTTGGGTGCATTGGCAGAGTAATGTGTGGCAGAGTCATCATTGGTGGAATAAGAGGTAGCTTTGCAAAACTATCCATCCAATGGACGAATGCATTCATCTATAACAGCTGGTGCCTTGCCCTTTTCATCAACTAAGGAATAGGTTCGCTTGAGGACTTCAATTGGGGGCAAGTAGTTGAGGTGATTCTAAAAATCAGCTTTGTAGTTGAGTGAAGACCTTGCCCTGAGGAATCTCATAATCCAAGGTGCATAAGGCTTCAGCTCAAGCGGAGACAGTGCAACATTTGCTAGAGTCCTCATGAAGAAATCGTGATAATTGACAGGAATGCCATGAACGATACTGAATACCAGATTCTTCATGATGGCAACAATTTCCTCATGAGATGAGTTGTGGCCTTTGATAGGACTCATTGTCCTTGTAAGAATACGATAGACAGTTCTGGGCACATAAAGTAATTCCTTCACAAGGAATTTGGTTCGTGGGGCCTGACCTGGCTTCAAAGGTTTCATCAGAACCTGCATGTAGTGTTTGTAAGCTCAGGTTCACTGTAGATGCAACGAGCTTCTTCAAGGGGAGGACTAAGTGGTAAGGCATGAAGCAATTCAGTAGCTGGTGCTGTGTAGTGAGTGTTCTCAGACATCCAGTCTAGCACCCATGAATTCACATCTTCAGAATCTCCTGTGATGTGCAACGTCACATAAAATTGAAGAATCAGTTCTTCATTCCAATCGCAGATGTCAGAGCAAAAGTTTAACAGTCCAGCATCGTAAAGAACACTGAGGACTGGCACAAAGCACGACAAAGATTCCATATCCACGTGAGTAATGTGCTCCTGGTATAAGATTTTCTCTTTGTTGAACAACACTAAGGAATAGAAATTTGCTTGACTAGTAGTCCAGAAATGCCTCTTCCTTATACGAGCAGAATCATATGGGTTGTAGTCTTCGAAGAATACATGCTCGCCGAGGAAATCATCAGCCTTGAACTTTTGCTTGTGTGAGAATGGATCCTTTGGCTTGGGCAAAGGAGTGTCAGTGAGTTGCATCACGACCTCAGGAATCGCAATCTCAGGTTCTTCAGGCCGAGGAATTTCTGGTTCCTCTTCAGTGGTAGTCTGTGTCTTCAGATGTTCAACAGCAGCAGTTTCTTCAGCACTAGTGGCTAGAATTTTCTCACGTACAGATGAAGTGGGGTGAGTTTCTTCAGAGCCCATTTGAACAGTTTGTGCAGGGGACTGAGGTATTTGCTGCAATGGTGTGAACATTGGAGAGTTTGGATGCTGACTTTACCAGAATTCATCACTCATCACTGGTGTGGAGCAGCCAACATCCACATCTTCGTCTTCCATTTCTTCAACGCCATCCTCTTCACCTGTGAACTGAGGCATAGGCGAGGAGATAACAAGTGTCGAAGGGATCATATCCACTTCAATTTCTTCATCAATCTACTCTGATGAAGCAACAGAATGATTTTCTTCATCAGATCCACTAGGGATCTCATATTCTTCACCAAAAGGAACAAGGTCGTTTGATGGCATGGTTGAGATCGGAACAGCATCAATGGGATTAGCAAATGAACTGGTCAAAGGCTTCATCTTCTTTGGAGCTGAAGAATCTGAAGTAGCTGATGGTTTCCTTTTCTTCACTATTGCACGCTCTGTAGCCTTGGTCTTCTTCACATCTGATGCAGATGGAAGGATCGGAGATGGTGTTGGCGCAGGAGGAGCAGAGGAATCTGGTTGATTTTCTTCAGGCACAACTGATGCAGTTGCCCTGATTTCTTCAGTTTCTTCAGGCGCACCACTAGTGGATGCCCTAACAATTTCTTCAGTGGCTGGAATGCAGTCATCAGCCCTGGAACTCACATTTTCTTCAGCAGCCTGATTTTCATCAGTGGTGCTGCATTGTTCTTTAGTCGGCTTAGCAGATGCTTCAGCCTGAGGAATTTCCTGTTGCGTTGGGGCAGCAACATTGGAAGTGAAGTTATCGGCAAGTCTTACAAAATGAACCTTGGCTCCAAGCCAATCAGCGCGGTATGCGTCAAATTCATCACTGAGTTTCTTGATCTTGGTTTGAATAGCGACAAGTTCTTCAGTTGTCATAGAGACAAGGTTTTTCTTTAGATAGCGCTCCTTCTTGTACTGTGCTTTCTTGATCTACCTGGCCTTCTCAAATTATCATTTTCTTCTTGAATGAAGTGGGTCAGCATGTGACGTTGGCCAGGAGTCAGCTTGAAATCAGGCATGGGAGTGTTGGGGTCCTTGTGCCAAACATCAATGTATTGGAGGATCAACTTGGGATCCAAAAGCAGTGGCACATCTGTTCCCTTGGCTCTAGCGGCCCTGACTTGCCTATCTCTGATGATTTCAGCAAGTTCATCATCATTAGCTTCGTCTTCTTCAGACGGCACTTGGAAGGCGACCTCCTTCTTCTGAGGACTAAGGCGAGGACCTTGTCCAGCAGTGGCCTTTCTCTTCAGTAGAGAGGGTCCCGTTGAGGAATCTGGTGTAGCTGAGGAACTAGTTGAAGCTCCTGAGGCAATTGAGATGCATGTGGTCCTTTGACACGTGGCGAGATGCACAGGTGCAGAGGACTTTGTTGGAGCGGCCGAAGACTTTGGCGGAGCAGCTGAGGACTTCGGAGGAGCAGGAGCAACATGAGGAATTGACCGTGAGGGCTTTGAGGACTCTGGCCGTGAAGGCATTGCTGAGGAACTTGGCCTTTAGGGCCCTGTTGGTGAAGCACTTGGCTTACGCGCAGGCTTCTTTGACATAGCCTTCTTCAGCTTGACAGCAGAGGCCTCAGCAGAGGCAGCAATAACAGCAGAGTCTTCATTGAATTTCCTCACTGCTTCTCTGGCTTGCTTAGCCAACTTGGCTTGGCGCTTGGCCCATTCATCAGGATAGTCCTCACCACGCTTGAGGCTGGTGGGATATGCTTCTTGGCCAGGTGCCAATGGAGGTCTTGGGCATGGAGGATTGAGTGCGAATTTCTTCATGTACTTGGGAGTAACATACCTGTACTCCCTCCACTCTCTTGCCCATCTCCTTTCTATCCTATGTATGCGCACCTTGCGCTGATTTTTGTCCTCTTTTCCAAACTTGGCCTCATCAGGAGTGCAGTAATCCTTGTATATGTCATCAAGGATTTCAAATGCTGTGTTGACCTCAACCCTCTTTCCTCCTTTCTGTGGCTTCTTACCGTCAGCCATTTTCTTCAGTTGAGGAATTTGAACAATTGAATTTTCTGAAGAAGTATGCAACTTTTCTTCGAGGAACGCTGCAAATGAGTTAAGTTGATGAGAACCTAGTGATTCAGCAGCTGACATGAGTACCTGTGAACAGAGTATAGTTGCGAGGAATTTGGAGAGGTCATATGCGTTCTCAGAAAGTTTTATAAAGAACAAGTTTGAGGAATTTGACCAGATGAGTCTTGAAGAATTTCAGTAAGCGTTCTTTGTCTTAGGTTCCAGAGATGTGTAGATAAAAAATCCACACATTTGAGGAATCTTGAAGAAAAACATAGCTTAGAGAAACGAATCAAGAACATATGATATGAGAGGTGTTTTAGTGTGTGAAGATATGAAGAAAAACACCTTTGAAGATTTTGTAGATAATCATTCGAATCAATGAGGGCAGTAAAAGTAACTTTTAATTATCCTGGATGAAGAACACGACGAACAGTGAGGTGGAGAGGTCAAGTTTGTCTGTGTAGATCTTCCATGCCCTAACTCGGCGGAGGAAGATGGCTACGGCGGCGGCGGAGTGAAGATTTCCGCGACCGGCGCGAGTACGACGGCGACGAGGTCGAGGCAGTGAACCTCTTCCTCACTGGCGATGATGAAGTAGCAGCGGCGCTAGGGTTTGAGAAGCTCGAGCTGGAGAGAGGTCGAGCGGAGTAAAAGAAGTGAGGAAGGGGAAGAGGGGTATTTATAGCCACGGTGAAAAACTGTTCGCCCGAAGAAATTGGACGAACGTGCCCCTGATCCTTCTCATTCGCTTGACATGTGTCACCCACGTACTGAGAGGTGGAGATCGTGTGTGATCATGGGTGAAAGGATAAGTGTATCATGGGATGCAGAACGGTTTGAGCGGCAAAGCCGAAAATTTAGATAAGATAGGTTTTAAAGTTCCGTTCACAATTTCTTCAGCTGGCAAGGACACAGTGAAGATTTTGAACGAGTTTCAAATAGAACACACATGAAGAATTTTTGAACAGATTGGGTTGAGTATAGCATAGAGGGGAAAAGGGTCCGATCACATTCACTTAGCAGAAAAAAACCAACTTGAAGAATTAGCAATAAGTGAATGTTGTAGAGGACATAAACTCATATATATATATATAGCCAATGAAGAAAAACGACGGAAATAGTGAAGACAAAGCAAAGTTTAAGAATATGAACAACTGAGGAAATTCAATTTTTGGTGGTGGCGTGACCAACCGTATAAGAATGATGATTTCAGAGACCGCATACAATCATCGTAGGGTTCTGAGAATCAATTCTTCGTTAATTTCTTCACACTTAGAGTGTTATTCTTCATTGATTGAAGAAAAATGTTTCTTCATGTGTTGCACACCTAAGTCATCAATTTTTCATAAGTGTTAGGATGAGTGTCCTTTTCAAAGAACATTCGAAGATTCTAGGATATTTAGCTCACACCACAACTTGCTAAATCTCTTCTCATCCAAGGGCTTTGTGAAGATATCCGCTAGCTGTTCTTCAGTCTTCACATGCTCAATATAAATGTCGCCCTTCAACACATGATCACGAAGAAAATGATGAAGAATCTGAATGTGCTTAGTCCTCGAGTGCTGAACTGGGTTGTGAGCAATCTTGATGGCACTCTCATTGTCACAGAAGAGAGGCACATTCTTCGTGTTGACGCCATAGTCCTTGAGAGTTTGCTTCATCCATAGCAATTGAGCACAGCAAGAACCAACGGCAATGTACTCAACTTTGGTAGTAGATAGTGATACGCAGTTCTGTTTCTTTGAGGACCAATAGACCAAAGATCGTCCGAGGAAATGACATGTACCAGATGTTAACTTGCGGTCCACACGATCACCAGCATAGTCAGAGTCAGAATATCCAATGAGATCAGAAGCCGAGCCCTTGGGGTACCATAATCCAAGTGTTGGTGTGTGAGCTAGATATCGAAGAATATGCTTCACAACCTTATGGTGTGATTCCTTCGGTGTAGCTTGAAATCGGGCACACATGCAAACACTAAGCATTATATCTGGCCTAGATGCACATAAGTACAATAAAGAGCCAATCATGGAGCCGTATACCTTATGATCAAAGTCGATACCATTTTCATTAGTGCACAGATGGCCATTTGTGGGCATAGGAATTTTGACGCCTTTGCAATCTTGCATGCTGAATTTCCTCAGTACATCCTTGAGGTATTTCTCCTGAGATATGAATATGCCATTGCGTTGTTGACGAATTTGAAGACCAAGAAGAATTTCAACTCTCCCATCATAGACATTTGATATTCTTCACTCATCATACAGGCAAATTCATCAGTACAACGTTGGTCAGTACAGCCAAATATAATATCATCAACATATATTTGGCACACAAACAATTCACCATCATAAGATTTAGTGAAAAGAGTAGGGCCGAGTGAACCGGGTTTGAAGCCTTTCTTCATGAAGAATTCCTTCAAGGTATCATACCACGCCCGTGGGGCCTGCTTGAGGCAATAGAAGGCCTTGTTGAGTCTGAAGACTTTGTCAGGATTCTTTGGATCTTTAAAACCTGGGGGTTGAGCAACATATACTTCTTCCTCAAGCTTACCATTGAGGAATGCACTTTTCACATCCATTTGATATAAAGTGATATCATGATGGTTAGCATAAGCAAGTAATATGCGAATAGCCTCAAGTCTAGCAACAGGTGCGAAAGTTTCATCGAAATCAATTCCTTCAACCTGTGTGTAGCCTTGAGCTACGAGCCATGCCTTATTCCTCACCACAAGGCCATTTTCATCTTGCTTGTTGCGGTAGATCCACTTTGTGCTAATGATATTGTGCTTGCGAGGATCTGGATGTTTGACCAGTTCCTAGACATTGTTGAGCTCAAACTGATGTAATTCTTATTGCATGGCCTAAATCCACTCAGGCTCCATAAATGCTTCATCTACCTTAGTGGGCTCTATGATAGAGACAAAAGCATAGTGCCCACAAAAGTTAGATAAATGTGAAGCTTTTGAGCATGTGAGAGGACCTGGCGCTTTGATGTCATTGATGATCTTTTCAACTTGCACTTCTTTTGCAATGCGGGGATGAGATGGTTGTCGTTGAGGAATTTGATCAGCATTCTCCTCAGCACCATTTTCTTCAATATTTTCTTTAGGTGCATTAGCTCGATGTTCTTCATGTTCTGGAATGAATTCTTCAGCTGATTCTTTAGTAGGAATGACATCCTCAGTAGCCTTGAACTTGATAGTTTACTCAGGTGCTGGTTCATCTATCACAGTAGGTAGGTGCTCACTTTGCGAGCCATTAGTTTCATCGAACCACACATCTACAGTTTCAACAACCTTGTGAAGAATGTTGTTGAAGACTCTGTAGGTGTGCGAGTCCTTTTCGTAACCAAGCATAAAACCTTCATGTGCTTTCGGTGCAAATTTTGAGTTGCTTTCCGTAACCAACCAACATTTAGCACCGAAGACTTTGAAATAACTTACATTGGGTTTCTTATCAGTGAGGAGTTCATAGGCAGTCTTCTTGAAGAATTTGTGAAGATATACTCTGTTGATGATGTGGCATGCAGTATCAATTGCCTCAATCCAGAACCGACGAGGCGTTTTGTATTCATCAAGCATAGTGCAAGCCATCTCAGCAAGAGTCCTATTCTTGCACTCCATAATGCCGTTCTTCTGAGGAGTATAAGGAGCAGATAACTCATGAGTAATACCAAGTTCATCAAGATAGTCATCTAGACCAGAATTCTTGAACTCAGTTCCATTGTCACTTCTGATGTGCTTGATCTTCACACCAAAGTTGGTTGAAGCCCTTGAGGAAAATTGTTTGAAGACTTCCTGCACTTCATGTTTGTAAGTAACAATGTGTACCCATGTGTATCGAGAGTAATCATCAACAATAACAAAGCCATATTGAGATGCATCATTTGAACAGTAGAATAATGGTTAGGACCGAAGAGATCCATGTGAAGCAGTTCAAATGGTCGAGTAGTGGTCATGATAGTCTTTGCTGGATGCTTAGCCTTTGTCATTTTCCCAACTTCACAGGCTCCGCATAGGTGATCCTTGAGGAATTTGACATTCTCGATGCCGATGACATGCTTCTTCTTCGCAAGTGTGTGCAAATTCCTCATGCCTGCATGACCAAGTCGTCGATGCCAGAGCCAGCCTTCTGAAGCTTTTGCAAGTAGGCACACGGCTGGTTGTGGTCCTGTAGAGAAATCAACAATATATAGGTCTCCTCTCCTAAAGCCTTCGAAGACTTTGGAATTGTCAGCTTCCATAACCACAACACAATAGTACTTTCCAAAGAAAACAACCATATCAAGATCACAAAGCATTCAGACAGACATAAGGTTGTATCCTAAGGACTCAACAAGCATGAATTTGTCCATGTGTCGATCCTTTGTGATCGCAACCTTACCTAGACCCAATACCTGACTTTTGCCTTTGTCGGCAAAGATGATATGCTTCAGATGTGATGGAGATAATGGAGCATCCATCAATAGATTCTTGTCACCAGTCATGTGATTTGTACATCCACTATCGAGGACCCACTCAGTGGTTTGGGTTGATCATCCTACAGTTGAATTAGTGCAGCTTACAAACTCATATACTTCATCAGTGAAGAATATGACATCAATTCATCAGATCAATTTCATCAAGCAAAAGAACAGATAAAGCAGTATGAGGACGTGAGAAATGAAAGTTCATTTCTTCATGATTAGCCTGCGTCCTTTCAGGCATACTCAGGTCTCCAGCAAATTCTTCAGGTGATTACGTACGTCTAGAGACCTGACCCTGCAGAAGAGATTAGTTCTTTTTCTTCACCACCCACATCTGAAGGGGTGGCAAAGAGTTCATCATTCTGCGAGCTCCATAAGAGAAAGGTGGCATATATGCCAGTCCATTTCGTTTCACATAAGAGGGGTTAGAGTAAGCATAAGAGTAAGTAGAAAAATTCTTCGAGGACTTATGGACATAATATTTGAAGAATAATGCACATATCCATAATCCTTAGATCTTCCCTGTGAAACAGACGGGTTAGCACGATGATGTTCATATGAGGACTTTGATCCTTTTGAGGAATATGATCCATGTGAGGAGTTTGGTCCGTATGAGGACTTGGATCCATATGAAGAATTTGGTCCATATGAAGAATTTGATCTGGGGTTCCTATTCTTCACAATTGGTGTCATGATGACATTCACCTGAAGATTTTCAAGGCATCTTTTGGGAACCCAGATTTTCTTCGTAGGGGGGCCGTTCCTGCAGTTAGTGCCAACATATCTAGCAAATACTTCACCATTCTGATTTTTGAATAGTTTATAGTTGGAGTCAAATGACTCATCATCAGAACAAGGAGATTCACATGCAAATCCAGATAAATTAGATGGATCAACTGGAGGTCCCTTTGCGGAAACCCATGTAGTTTTGGGGTACTGCTCAGGCTTCCAATATGTACCATCAGCATTGAGTTTCCTCTCAAAGGCAATACCCTCTTTCCTAGGGTTCCTGTTGAGGATATGCTTTTTAAGCACATCACAAAGAGTCTGATGCCCTTTGAGGCTTTTGTACATGCCTGTCATGTACAGTTCCTTCAGCCCTGCATCGTCAGTGATACTAGCAATGTCCTCAGATGAGGAATTAGTGATAGCAGAGGCATGTGAAGAATTTGAAACATTAGCAGCATTTGAACATTCAGGTGAAGAATTAGTAGATTCACGTTCAATGCATTTCAAACAAGGAGGAACAAATTCTTCCTGAGAAGCGCTGATTTGTTGAGCAAGTAATGAATCATGCTCCTTCTAAAGATCTTCATAACTCACTCTTAGCTTCTCAAGGTCTTGCTTTCTTTGAAGAAATTCATAAGAAAGCTTCTCATGATCAAATAAGAGAGTGTTATGATGACCTTGAAGATTGTCAAACCTACTCTCAAGTCTCTGAAGGTTTTCAGTCAAGGCTTTAGTGCGATCCATTTCTTCACCCAACATATCATCACTCTTGTCTAGCATGCTTTGAACCTTTTCAAAAGCCCTTTGTTGTTTTACAGCAATCTTAGCAAGTTTAGAATAGCTGGGCTTAAGGTTTTCATCAGATTCATTCTCACTTGATTCAGAGGAGGTATATTTGAGTACCTTGGCACCCTTTGCCCTGAAGCAATAGGTGGGAGCGTAGTCATCACCGGCTTCATCAGCCTTGTTGGTGAGGTCATTTTCTTCAGTGTTGAAGATAGACTTGCTGACGGATGCAGTAGCGAGAGCTAGGCTCGCCACTCCGGATTCGGACTCCTCAGATGTCTCCACTTCCTCATTTTCTTCAGATTCAGCCTCAGAGTCCATTTCCTTGCCAATGAATGCCCTAGCCTTCTTGGAGCTGCTCTTCTTGTGATATGAAGACTTTGAGGATTTTGATGATGAAGATTTTGTGGATTTCTTCTTTTTCTTTGCATCATCAGAACTGTAATCCTTGTATTTCTTATTCTTTGATTCCTTTTCTCGCTGAGGATAATCTTGAATGTAATGTCCAGGTTTCTTGCATATGTGACAGAGCCTCCTCTTGTAGTCACTGGATGAGGAATTATTGCTCCTTGAGGGTCTTCCAAGGCGACCACATATTGAGAACTTTTGGAACTTCTTCACGAGCAGAGCTAGATCATGGCTTAGTTCTTCAGGATCACCAAGGCTGCTACCAGAGTCTTCATCTTTGGACTTAGATACTGCCTTGGCCTTCAGTGCACGTGATCTGCCATAGCTCGAACCATAGAGATCTCTTTTTTTAGCAAGTGAACTCATGAGTATTTAGCCTCTCGAGAATATCAGCGGGATCAAGTGACTTGTAATCAGCACGTTCTTGTATCATCAATGCCAGAGTGTCAAATGAGGAATCAAGCGATCTCGGCAATTTCTTCACCACCTCATGGTCGGTGATGTCAGTGGCACCAAGTGCTTGAAGCTCATTTGAGATGTCAGTGAGGCAATCGAAGATTTGTTGAACATTTTCATTGTCGAGTCTTTTGAAGCGGTTGAAGAGATTGGGAAGAACATCAACTCGAGAGTCACGCTGTGTTGAGACTCCTTCATTCACTTTGGACAGTCTATCCGAGATAAGCTTAGCAGTTTCCAAAGCACTCACTCCTCCATACTGTCCTTTGCTCAGATGGCCACATATGATATTCTTCGCTTGAGAATCGAGTTGCTTGAATCTCTTTACATCAGCAGCATTCAGAGAAGGTGTGACTGAGGGAACACCATTTTCCACAACATACCAGAGATCATTATCAATTGCCTCAAGATGCATTCGCATCTTATTCTTCCAGTAGGGGTAGTCCGTCCCATCGAAGGTAGGACACCCAGCAGAGACCTTGATCATACCTGTGGTTAAACCAAAATCACACAGAACAAGGGAGTACCTTGCTCTGATACCAATTGAAAGTGCGTTATATTGACTAGAGGGGGGTGAATAGGCGATTTTTATGAAATTCTTCACTGAGGAATTTGCCGGTGAGGAAATTCCTTAGCAAAGAACTACTAGCAGCGGAATAAGTACTAAAAAGTAAACATAACAGAACACAAGCATAGTCATCATGATGAAATGAAGACAGGCATAGAGTACAGGAAGCGTAAGCACAGGATAACACAGGATGAAGACAAACAGACTGAAGAAATTGAGGAAGTCTTCAGTCAAAGTCTTCAAACACAGATATGAACAAACACACAACACAGTTATGAGGAAATGAAAGAGTTGAGGAAATAGAACCAGTAAGCTTGGTGAAGACAATGATTTGGTAGACCAGTTCCAACAGCTGTCTCAGTTGTACATCTGGTTGGAGCGGCTGAGTATTTAAACTTGAGGACACACAGTCCCGGACACCCAGTCCTGAGCACGCAGCTCAGGACACCAAGTCCTCACTATATTCTCCTTGAGCTAAGGTCACACAGACCTCGCCCAATCACTCGTGGTAAGTCTTCAGGTGACTTCCGAACCTTCACAAACTTGGTCACTCGGCGATCCACAATTCCTCTTGGATGCTCTAGACCATGACGCCTAACCGTCTGGAAGAAGCACAATCTTCAAAGGTGACAAGCGTCGGATCCACGCAGGATCATTCTCTTCAGTGATGCTCAATCACTTGGGGTTTGTAGGTGTTTGGGTTTGGGTTTTTCCTCACTTGATGATTTTCGCTCAAAGTCCTTGGAGGATGGGTTGCTCTCAAATGACAAGTGTCAGTTTCTCTCGGAGCAGCCAACCATCTAGTGGTTGTAGGGGGCGGCTATTTATAGCCTAGGGAGCAGCCCGACATGAGAAGACATAAATGCCCTTCAATGATATGACCGTTAGGTGGATAGATATTTTGGGACAGCTGGCGCATAGCATAACAACGGTCGGAATTTTGAGTAGCAAAATCCCCAGGGCTATCATGTTCCTCACTGTATAGGCAATCCGCACTGGCGAATTCCTAACTCCTCGGTCAGAACAAATTCCTCAGAGACCAGAAGAACTTCGTCTCTGTCACTCAAGAATATGACTGGACTATATGATATTTCCAATGGCTTCACTCGAAGGGATTGGTAGGTGTAGGATTTTGAGTTGAGCATCACACTGAAATTTTTCCTTAGTATTTCCTCGACCCCCTTTAATAGTACGGTGTTTCCTATGACTCAAGAAACAGAAAATGAAACTACAAAAACAAACGTCTTCATGCTTGTCGGAGTAAATAACCATGGGTAGCCTAGCCGGCTCCCCCTGGCCCTTCTGAAAAAATTACGAGCTGATTCGACCCTCAAGAATCCAAGACACAGGGCCGCCTTCCCCTTGCCGGCTGTCTCCCAGGCCGGCTATCGAAAGGCGGCCCGACTTCAGCCCTCATGAAGAAAAGCCGCGGGAGGGCCGGCTCCGAGAAGCCGGCCCCGAGAAGGCCGACTCCAAGAAGCCGGCTCCCACAAAGCGGTCAAGATCGTACCCTCGAAGTCTGCATCCACATAACTACGATGTGACGGGGCGTGGCTACAGTGAAGCCTGCCACCCGCAAATCCCGGAGCACGCCTGGCACAGTGCGCCGTACGGGTGGCCATGACCCGTCCGGCGCAGCACTGTTGCCACGTTGACCCTGATGTCATCCACGACGGGCTACCAGTACGGCCCACGGGTGGTGGGCCCCTTCGGGCAGAGAGACACCCGAAGGCGGCCAGGCCTCCCCTAGTCGGCCCAAGATAGAGCCGACTCCCCACAGCCGGCTTGCCACCACCCTCAAAGGAGACGCCCCATTAAGAAGACAAGACGCGGTGAGGCTACAGCGATCGCCCGCCGGGCGGCGGCACTGTAGCCACGCCCACCTCGGCGAAGCCCTCGTCACCAAGATTGAGCAACAGTAACCAGCCCCCGACAAGGCCCTAGACAGTGGGGCCTGCCTGTCGACCAAGGAGCCGGCAGCCGGCGGGACCCACCAGCCGGCGGGCCCCAGCAGTCGGCGCAGAAGCCGGCGAGTGTAGACACAGACGGCTGGGCCCCACGCCCAGCCGGATTACCATTGTACCCTCGGGGGTAGGCCTATATAAACCCCCCGGGGCACCCATGCAAAGGGTTGATCCCTGCTAGTCTTAGACACCGCATAGGGAGGAGAAGAGAGCAAGCCGTGCCCTTCTTCCTCCTCTCACCGAACAGCTCAAGGAGCATCGTGTAACTACTTATTCATCTAGTGATCATGCGGAGACCCCGCAGAGCAGTAGTAGGGGTGTTATCTCCATGGAGAGCCCCGAAGCTGGGTAAGATTCGCCGGCGTGCATGTCTTCGCCTCATCCCGTTTCCAGGCACCGGCGACGTCTTACTGGCTCCCACAATGATAAGCCACCCATTGGCATATGTCGCACCTACCACCAGACATTTGGCGCCCACCGTGGGGCCAGGTGCACCGTCGTCCGGAGATCTATTCTAGACGGGAACCCTCTTCCTCCCCTGCGAGCGTAGCCAGCCCGGCACGCCCGATGGCGCTTGCCACGACGCGCTGCAAGGCGTCACCAATGTCTATGCGGCGAGCGGCCTCGCCGATCTCCTTGACAAGACCCTCATTTCCAACGAGCTCGCCTCCGACGCGGGCACCGACCACCTCGTCAACCTCCTCGGCCAGCTCCACGTCTCCGGCGAGCCTGCTGTGGACTTGGAGTTGGTTGGCTCCACCGATCCAATGCCTGTCGACTCCGACACGGCCTCACTCGATACTTTCCACACCGACGTTCCGATCTACAACGACCCGCTTCCTCGCACCGATGGCTGCGACGCTGTCACCACCAAGGTGATGGTCATCGGCCACGGTGGCGCTTTTGACGAGAGCGCCCACGACGCCCCGCACGCGGCGGTCCACGACTTGTCCATCCCCCTCCCGGCCGATGCCGACGCTGAAGCACTGGAGGCTCGCCGCCTCGCCCTGCTCACGGTGGGCCAGAAGTTGGGTTCCATGAGACACCTCACTGAGTCCCACCGACGCAAGGCCGACCGCGCCGCCTTTGGCACGCCGCCCCCAGGCGGGCCCAGCCGGGCCGGCGTTGTCAGACAGCGCGGCGCTGTCGTCGCCGATACGTTAGGAGTCGACCGCCCAGTCTACGCTACTCCACTCGAGAACCTGCACGCCGCCCAGGCGGCCGTAGACGAGCTAGATGGACTGGGGGCCGAAGAACTTCCCCACATGACCCGACGCATCCAGCAGCTGATCGATGCAGCCGCGCAGCGGCACGAAGCCGACGCCTGCGCGGAAAGCCCTCCCCCGCGCCGAGATCACGGCGCGACGTCCCGGACGCCGACTACGGGTAAAACCCGCGCGCGGCGTGAGAAAGAGCCGTCTGCCAGCCAAAGCCGAACCCGAATCTCCATCGAGCGAGGCAACCCGCCTCCGCCTCGGCCCCGTGGAGATTGATATCCCACCCCGCCGCCTGTTGCGCATCCGACTCTCAGCGGCCGGCTAGGTCGCCGCGAGGGAGTCGGCGAGAACGACGCCCGCCATCAGATCGACCGCCTGGCGCGATCCCTGGCGCTGGAAGAAGAAGACGATGTCGGCCCGCCTTGCTTCACCCCCACATCCGCGACGAGCCTTTCCCCAAAGGGTTCTCGCTCCCAAGAGACACGCCCAAGTACAACGGCTCCGTGAAGCCGGAAGATTGGCTGATCGACTACTCCATGGCGGTTAGCATAGCCAACGGCAACAGGCGCGTTGCCGTGAAGTATGTGCCCCTCATGCTGCAGGGCACGGCACGGACCTGGCTCAACAGCCTCAAGCCATACAGCATCAACAACTGGCTAGAGTTCACAGAAGCTTTCGTCCGCAACTTCACCAGCACCTACAAGCGGGCTCCCAAGCCTAGACAGCTCTCCTTGTGCGTACAAGGCCCCGCTGAGTCCACTCGCGACTACCTCACGCGTTGGGCCGAGCTCTGCAACTCTTGTGAAGGGGTGCACGAGGTGCAAGCCATAGAATACTTCACCGCCGGGTGCCGAGAAGGCACCCTCCTCAAGCACAAGCTCCTCTGCGACGAGCCGACTACCCTCGACGAGCTTCTGGTCATAGCGGACAAGTACGCCACCGCCGACTCCTCAATGAAGACCGAACTCCGGGTAGACGCGTCGGGGAAGGTACTCAACCCGGCGCCCAAGACGCCGGCTGGGGACTCCAGCCGACGCCCACACCAGAACGACCACAAGCGCAAGGGCCCCGTGCCGCCCTCCACCAGTCGGCAGGTGGCCACAGTTGAAGACGAGCAGCCCGAAGCGCGGCCTGCACCCAAGAAGAAGAGGGGCGGCAAGCCGGCTTGGCAGCCGGCCTTCTCCTACGAGCAGACTCTCGACGCCCCGTGCAAGTTCCACAGCGACGCGAAGCCGTCCAACCACACGACCCGGAAGTGCCACTGGCTCACCCGAATTCCCAAAGGCGAAGGGCTTGCGCCGCCTCCGCCTGCCGGTCCGCCACCTCCGGCTCTGCAGCCGCCGGCCGCTCGGCCCGCAGTCGGAGCCGTGCACGATGAGTTCCCCGACGAGCATGCCGCCTATGTTATCTTTACAAGCCAACCCGAAGACCGGCGCAACAGACACCGAGAGCACCAAGAAGTCAACGTTGTCGCTGCCAACCCCGCCGAGCACATGCACTGGTCAGAAAAACCCATCAGCTGGAGCCGGGCCGACCACCCAGAGGTGATGCCGTCTCCCGACTCTTATGCGTTGGTTTTGGATGCCACCCTTGCAACGGATAGACGCGCCGCCCGTTTCTCCCGCGTGCTGATAGACGGCGGGAGCAGCATTAACATCCTGTACCGTGACACCCTGGAGAAGCTGAATGTCAAGACGAAGCAACTCATGCCTACTCGGACTGTGTTCCATGGCATCGTACCCGGCCTGTCCTGCGCCCCCATTGGCAAGATCAAGATTGATGTACTTTTTGGGGACAAGGAGCATTTCTGCCGGGAGGCGATCTGGTTTGAAGTGGTGGACCTGGAGAGCCCCTACCATGCACTGCTTGGCCGACCTGCCTTGGCCAGGTTCATGGCAGTTCCCCACTACGCATACCTCAAGATGAAGATGCCAAGCACCAAGGGCATCATCACCATAGCCGGTGATTACAAGAAGTCCTCCGAGTGCGCAGCAGCCAGCAGTCAGCTGGCCGAGTCCCTTGTCATTGCCAAAGAAAAGAAGATGTTGGACCGAGTCGTGGCCATGGCCGGCAAACAGTCGGCCTTGTCCCCCGATCCCAAGCAGCATGATGCTCAAGGATCTTTTGAGCTGGCCAAGGAGACGAAGAAGATACCTCTTGACCCCGAGCACCTAGAGAGGTTCGCCGTCATTGGGGCAAGCCTGAACAGCAAATAGGAAGGCGAGCTCGCCGATTTCCTCCGTGAGAATCGGTACATCTTTGCATGGTCCCCCAAGGACATGCCGGGTGTTCCGAAGGAATTCGCCGAGCACAAACTACACGTCCGAGAAGACGCAAAGCCAGTCAAACAACCCCTCCGCCGACTCTCGGAGGAGAAGAGAAGGATTGTGGGAGAGGAGATAGCCCGGCTTCTGGCAGCCGGCTTCATTATGGAAGTTTTCTTTCCAGAGTGGCTCGCCAACCCGGTCCTCGTGCTAAAGAAGAACAACAAGTGGCGCATGTGCATAGACTACACGAGCCTCAACAAGGCCTGCCCCAAAGATCCCTTTGCCCTGCCAAGGATTGATCAAGTGATAGACTCCACGGCCGGATGCGAGCTGTTGAGTTTCTTGGATGCTTACTCAGGGTACCACCAGATAAAGTTAGATCCGGCAGACCGCCTGAAGACCGCCTTCATCACGCCATTCGGAGCCTTCTGCTACCTGACTATGACATTCGGCTAGAGAAATGCTGGTGCCACTTTTCAGCGTTGCATGCAGAAATGCCTCCTCAAGCAGCTCGGCAGAAATGCCCACGTCTAAGTAGACGACATTGTGGTGAAGACAGAGAAGCGCGGCACCTTGCTGGAAGACCTCAAGGAAACATTTGAGAACCTACGCCGGTTCCAAATCAAGCTCAACCCCGAGAAATGCGTGTTCGGAGTGCCAGCCGGCCAGCTCCTAGGCTTCCTGGTCTCCGAACGTGGCATCGAATGCAACCCAGTAAAGATCAAGGCCATCGAGAGAATGGCGATTCCCACCAAACTTCGAGACGTCCAGAAGTTTACCGGATGCTTGGCCTCCCTGAACCGCTTCATCAGCCGACTCGGAGAGAAAGCTCTTCCCCTCTACCGCCTCATGAAGAAGACCAACCACTTCGAGTGGAATGACCAAGCCGACCAAGCTTTTCACGAGCTGAAGAACATGTTGGCCACGCCGCCTGTCCTGGCGGCGCCGACTGAGAAAGAGCACATGCTCCTCTACATCGCCGCAACCAGCCGGGTGGTCAGCACCGTCATCGTAGTCCAACGCCTAGAAGAAGGCCGAGCCCAGCCGGTCCAGAGGCCGGTGTACTATTTGAGCGAGGTGCTGTCTACCTCGAAGCAGAACTACCCGCACTACCAGAAGATGTGCTACGGTGTGTACTTCGCCGCCAAGAAGCTGAATCCCTACTTCCAAGAGCATCCCATCACGGTCGTATGCACCGCCTCGCTGGCCGAGATCATAGGCAGCCGGGATGCATCCGGCCGGGTGGCGAAATGGGCCATCGAGCTGCCACCCTACACGATCTTCTACCAGCCTCGCACCGCCATCAAGTCCCTGTGACACTCCAAAATTTTTACTTTGGTTTTCAGCAAAAAAAACTTTGTGGTTTTTGAAAAGAGGCCATTTAAATTTTTTCCAGAAAACCTTCCTCTTAAGAGACTTTCTTTTCTTTGGCAAGGTTTTTATTCTGGCTTCAAACTTTGGTGTTTGACCTTTTGAAACTTCTTCTCTGTTGGTTCTCTCTCTAAATTATTTTTGGGAGTTTAATCTTTTTCTTTAAAAAAAAAAGAAACTCCGTGAAATTTGGGATTTTCATATCTTGGAACCACCATGACTTGGCATTCTTGCCCATGTGGTAAAACCCCTCCAAAAACTCCCCTACAACTTGTGATCAACCTAAATTCTCTGTCCCATCTAATCCAAACTGGTTTTGGATTTTTATTCCAATTATTTTTCCCTCAATTCATTTCTGAAAATTATTTGGAGCCTGAGAGATTTTCAAAGCAAGTGCCCTATTGCATTTGAGTTTTGACCTCAAACCAATTCTCCTGGATTGTCCTTTGAACCCACAACCCAGAACCATCTTGGTCCACTCCTCCTCTTTTCAAATTTTTCAAAATTCAGTCTCTGCAAGTTTGGACCAGATTTGCCAAATTTGGTGAAATTCATATCTACACTCCTCCAAAAATTCCACCAAAATTCAGGCAGCCTATTTGAGCAAGGAGAAGCCACCCCACCAAAAATCAGCTCAAGGAAAAATCACCAGAGGCCAATTTCATTCGGTCGAACACCTTGTGGGCACTGTTACTGTTCAATGTTCAGAAATTCAGTTTCAGTGTCATCTTCAGTTTCGACAGTTTCAGTCACGCGGCCACAGTGCACTTGGCACGTTGCTCGCGGCCTCGTTTGCTTGTCCGAAGCTTCACACGCGCACTTGGCGCGACCCTGGCGTCGGTGGCGCCCTGGCCCGCCTGCGCCAGCGTGTCTTGCGGCGGCCGGCTCCCCGTAACGGCCGACAGGGAGGAGAACGGCGACGCAACGCCGTTCGGCACCGCCCAAATCTTCTGGTGGCTCCGCGTGGCCTTCTCCGTGCCAGCGCACGCATGCGGCACCGTCGCCGTGGCGCAGCACGCACGGAGAGCGCTCTCTGCCGCCGACGGGCCCGCGCCACCCCGTTCCGTCGAGCTCGACCCAAATGCCCAAACCCCGGCCAGCTTAGCACAAAAATGGACCCTTTGAACCTCTGTGATGACGCTCGACTCCCTAACCACCCCGACCGAGCACTGCGCCACCGTAATCGCTCACCGGAAATCTCCGTTCACGGCAACCGCCTCGGACCGCCTATATAAAGGGGTCCCGAGCTCACTCTCGTGCACGCAGCACCCCCACTACTCACCAACACCCCGCCAGGCCACTGGGAGGACCTCGAGGAGGTCTCCTTCCCCGGCTCCGGCCACCCTGATCCGCCTCGGCCTCCAGCTCGATTCACTTCGCCCTCTCCGACGAGCTCCATCCACGCCCGAACCACCGTCCGCCGGAGTTGAGACCGCCGTCGACGTGCTGCTCACCGGCGACCAACAACACCACCCACCGTTGCGGAAGGACACGGTGAGCTCATTGGTAACCTCTGATCCCCATGCCTCGCCGTGGATCGCCGCCGGCGACCACAACAGCTCTCGGGCGCCGACGAGCCTAGTCCCTCCCATTTGAAATTTAAACATGACAAGTGGGACCCGCTGTCAGCCTCTCTGTCCTTTCTAAACGAAGCGTTATCTGAAAACGCCTTCTGCCAAATACGTTTTCTCTTCGGGCTGGCGTAATCGCTACCGAAGCGTTTTCTGCTTTTATAAACTAGCCCCTGGAAATCTTCTGTTTCATTATAGATAAGTCCCTGGACAAAAACCCTTGTAACTTTTAATCAGAAAAGTATTTTTGATTGATTCTTTTTCTGTTCTCTTTAAAATTTTGTCTAGTTTTTTATCAGATTTATTTGAAAAATATTTGGTTTACCTTCTGTGCTCTCCTTGGTATTTACGTTAGCGCATATATCTTCTTTAAACGTAGATACCGAAGGAGGTGACGGAGCCGCGAACTTCACCGAGCTAGGCTCCGACTACTCTGAACCAGGCAAGCATGTTTGAACTTTTGATATGATGAGTGTCTTGGCATGTTTTGCATTTAGTTAGTTTCATGGCATGCCGGTGAGTATACCGATGAACGTTATTTTATGTGATAATGAGGTAAGTGAGTTCGATGATCCATACGTGGATGAATGTGAATATGAATGGCCATGTGTTGGCATGAGGATGGGTACGACGGCAGTGTTGTAGCATGCCAGTCTTACGCCAGACTATGTGACTTCAGTGTCAAACCATATCGGTCCAGTACCTATCATTTCCTTCCTTGTACTACCACATGTTTTCCGCAAGGAATATGGTTTAGTAAGTTCCAAACCGCTTTCAGGGTACACACCAAAGAGGAGAGGCCGTGATGATGGTTCCATGGCCCTGGAGGCATGGGTGTTTCCGGTTGGGACCGAGAGGGGGGCACCCCTTAGAGCGCGCGTATATAAATTTGATCCCATGCTATTCGAGATTGTGATCTCCCCGTCTCAAAAGTTTTTCTTGGACGATGACTAGGGTGATTCCTAGCATCGAGAGGTAGGATGGGTGTGTACCGGTTAGCTGTGTTTTCTTCTGAAATACCGTAAACGGAACTAGTCCTTCGTGACTACGGAAATCCGTTGACTGTGGGAAAAATTTTGTACAAACTCTGCAGAGTCATATATTCCTCCAAATCATCTCTTCCATGTCAAGTTTCATTCCTTCTTATCCTAATCAATTGTCAGCTTTGATGACAGAGACTCCGGTGAATCGCATGAGTGCTAAGTCCGGTTAAATGATCACTCCTGTGGATGGACTAACCCGTTTGTTTTCATGAATTGAATGTTTATTATGAGTATTATTTACTTGTGAATAAAAGCCCTTTATGTGATGTCGCTCAGACGTCCGACTGTGGCATTTCTTTTTAAAGCCCTTTCTGCGATGTCGCTCAGACGTCCGACTGTGGCATTTCTTTTAAAGCCCTTTCTGCGATGTCGCTCAGACGTCCGACTGTGGCATTTCTTTTAAAGCCCTTTATGTGATGTCGCTCAGACGTCCGACTGTGGCATTTCTTTTAAAGCCCTTTCTGCGATGTCGCTCAGACGTCCGACCGTGGCATTTCTTTTAAAAGCCCTTTTTGTGGTGTCGCTAAGATGCCCGACTGTGGCATCATTTTCCTTATTTTTATTTGTTCACCTTTCGAGGCGTCGCTTCAGACACCCGATCGGTCCTCATTTATGTTCTGTGGAATTTCTGGCGGACTACCGCCGTTTTCTCTTTTTACTTACCCGTTATGCCAGTTTTATTTATTGTGCATTAAGGAATTAATCATGTTGCATCCATGCATGCATTTGTTATATCTTACGTCCGAACTGTCTTGCGAGTACTTTCAAAGTACTCACTGGCTTGTTGATTTGGCCAGATGCTGGCGAAGGCGATCTCATGGATGAAGAGTTCGATAGCGAGCCCGACACTTAGAGGAGTCCCAGTCAGTCTTGTGCGACCCTGGTTTTGGCCACTGTTTTATATCCGCTTCCGCTACCAAATAAATTCATCGAGCCTCTCCTCGACGCTCGATGAGATGACAGACGTAGAGTCTTGTATTTCTCTCCCCGCTGTGTTTTTCCACCACCAGCCTATCCTTGAGTCAGTAGTATGTCTCCACACCACTGTGTTCTGTCCGCCATTATGTATGATTATTGGCGTGCTTGTAATAATTTGGTTGAGCAACCGTAGTTCGACCCTGTAATATATTTTATGCTACTGGCTTATTGTATCAAGAATTTGTCTGCCAGTGTGAGGATTTCTCTCATACTAGACTTAAAAGATTGGCTTTTCAATAAATATTTTTTTATTGGAAAACCGGTCATGACAAGCTTGGTACCAGAGCCAGGCTGACTGTAGGAAGCCACTAGGTGCGATCGCTAATTGGTTATTAGCCTGATAGAGCTAATTTATATTTTTGCAATGGTAGTCATTTTCTGTCAGTCAGCATAAATTTATGATCTGACCCTGCAGAATTTTGCCTACTTTTGTAGATGGCCGACGTTAGCTGCGAGTCTCAGACCTTCGCCAACGTACCCGATGGGTTCGTCAAGCTTCTTTCTTCCATCGTTCAGGTCGCGATGGGGCCATCCGTGCGCCCAGTCTTCACACTCTACCAGCACCGAGTCAACGACAGTCTGACCATGCACCAGGCCGCGGTGCAGTTCAGGGGAGGGCGTGGTGAGTTACGCCGCTTCCGGTTCGTGGGAAGAGCCATGCCTACGGAGAGGCATGCTATGCAGATGGCAGCCCGCGAGGCGATAGCTCGTCTCAGGGATGTCCTTCCCGTGATGAAGACTCGTCGTTACCGTTATCTTCCGTGCCATGTGCCTTACACCTATCACTACGCATATTCCTGCCCCAGAGGAGAACGAGACGAGGCTTTTGAGATGCTCATTGAGTATCTCCGGGCCCTGGAGGCAGCCTTCGACAACCTGGTGGACGACTTCGTAGCTACCCGCATGGACTCAGTCCATGGCTGTGCTACCAACAGGAGGGAGCTCCTACCCATCGCTTCACCACCGACTTTTGTCTCGTCATCAGCATCTTTTACGCCTACTCGTCGCCTGCCTTCT
The DNA here is from genome assembly GCF_002162155.2 of Triticum dicoccoides. Lineage (NCBI taxonomy): Eukaryota > Viridiplantae > Streptophyta > Magnoliopsida > Poales > Poaceae > Triticum > Triticum dicoccoides. The sequence goes on from NC_041388.1 coordinate 316,715,311, forward strand.
ACCGAAGAATTTAACCAAGTCATTGCACCCACTCCAGCGCGTACTACACCAACCTTCGCGCCCACTCCTGTACGTGTTGCTCCGCCCCTGGCGACCGCTCCGCCCGCTCTGCGCAACACTACACGTATGGAGCCCATTAGCGAGGAGGAGGTCGAGTCCCCAACCTCGCTACGCCTCGCCCTCGGCAGGGCAAGGGAGGTCGTCAACATTTCTGCCTGAGTACGCTTAGTTGCCGTGTGTTGTACCGCTTTGTAAGATATGTGCATAGGCTGGGAGTAGTAGCCTGTGTTCGCATCATGTAGGATCTGGAGGAGTGCACTAGCCTTAATAACATGTCAGGATTAGGTACGCATATCCTGAGTGATGTAATGTATAATTACCGCCCGCGTGTAAGATATGTAATGAGCAGTCCTTCTCCGTGCGCTAGTCGTTTTTTTTTCTTAAGTAAGCCGAGTTATTTAATTCTATTTGCCAGCTTTATGCATTTTATGGTTTTGTTTTTGCGACTCTTTCCGCTTTTCTTATGGGTTTTACAAAATATATCCCCAGAGTGAAAAATGTCTCGTCCTTGGACTCGCTCCATGCCAATTCCATCAGAGGAAAATTATGATGCACAACCCAGCAACGAGTTCACTCAGGGACAGTCAAGCCAACCGGGAAATGAATCGGCACTTTCACAAATGTGCCGCCTTTATGAACAGAGTCAGCAACAACATCGTGAAATAATGAACCAAGTCATCAACATGGGAAATCACCATGGACAGTATCAGCAACATTCCAAGTTATCTGAGCTACAGAAGACACGTCCTCAAACATTTTCTCACACTGACAAGCCTCTTCAAGCCGAGGACTGGCTTCGAGATATGGAGAGGAAATTAATTATTGCAAAGTGTTCAGATCTCGAGAAAGTACTATATGCTCCACACTATCTCACAGGAGCAGCCGCATCGTGGTGGGAGAATTTTCTGCACATGCATCCCAACGAAAATGACATAACCTGGGATGATTTCAAGGAAGGTTTCCGTGGGGCACATATTCCTAAGAGTATTATGAAAATCAAGAAGAGAGAATTTGATGACCTCAAACAAAGAAACATGACAGTGTCAGATTACAATAGTCAATTTACCCTATTATCCCGCTACGCCAATGAGGAGCGTATGACTGAAATCAAGAAGATGGAGAAATTCCTTGACGGTCTGGCGCCCGCACTTAAATGCCAACTGGTCGTGCACACTTTTCCTGATTTTAAAACGCTGGTGGACAAGGCCATTACTCTGGAAAATGAGAGACGCAGTCTGGAAGATATCCGCAAGCGAAAAAGGGACCAGACTAACCACACTCGCAATCACCGAAGCAAGATAGATTTTAAAAAGGGTGGGACACCCAAATTCTCATCCAATGTCTCACGCCCAATCAAGAATTTTCATGCAAGGGACAAGGAATTCACCTATCGCCCCGGCGTTACTTGTTACGCTTGTGGAGAAGAAGGGCACTATGCCAAACAGTGCCCCAAGCCAAGGAACTCAACCCCAAAGCCGAACAACGACAGCAATAATTCAGCGCCCAAACGAAACAATTTCAATCCCAACAATAACCACAGGAAGGGTCATCTGAACCACGTAACCAAAGAGGAGGCACAAAATGCTTCGGATATCGTACTCGGTACGTTTCCTGTCAACACAATACCTGCAATGGTTTTGTTTGATTCTGGAGCTTCTCACTCTTTCATCTCGAAAAGTTTTGCTTTGCAAAATAATTTTTCGATGCTTCCTTTGGAGAAATCCATAATAATCAAGTCCCCCGGGATTCAGCAAGTTTCTCAGAATTACTGTCAGAATGTGGTCATTGAGTTTGAAGGATTGGAGTTTTACGCAAATCTTATTGTATTGGAAAATAAAGGGCTGGATGTCATCCTAGGGATGGATTGGCTAACCACCAATAAAGGTTTTATAGACTGTTTCAATAGGACCGTGATTCTCACACACCACCAAGGGAAGACAATAAGAGTATCAGCCAAGGAAGGAAAAAGACCCCGGCAACCGAGATTAAATAAGGTGGACGTTTCTGAGCTAAACAAGGTTCCAGTAGTGTGTGAATTTCCAGATGTATTCCCTGAAAAGCTGCCAGGCATGCCACCAGATCGAGAAATAGAATTCCGCATTGAGCTAGCACCAGGAACCACCCCCATATACAAGAAACCATACAGAATGGCACCATCCGAGTTGATCGAATTGAAGAAGCAGATAAAGGAATTACTGGATAAAGGGTACATTCGGGCCAGCTCCTCACCTTGGGGATCACCAATTTTATTTGCCAAGAAGAAGGATGGAACGCTGAGATTGTGTATCGACTATCGAGCACTTAACATGGTCACAGTCAAAAACAAATACCCGATGCCAAGGATAAATGATTTGTTTGATCAACTTTCTCAGGCCAAGGTATTCTCAAAGATTGACTTAAGGTCAGGATACCATCAATTGAAGGTACGAACGGAAGATATCCCCAAAACAGCCTTCACCTCCAGATATGGACTGTACGAGTTCACAGTGATGCCATTTGGATTAACTAACGCCCCGGCATATTTTGTTCACCTCATGAACAAAGTATTTATGAAGTTTATGGACAAATTCGTCGTAGTATTCATCGACGATATTCTGGTATACTCCAAAACACTAGAAGAGCACGCAGAACATCTCAGGATTGTACTAGGAGAGCTAAGGAAACACCAATTGTATGCCAAGTTCAGCAAGTGCGAATTTTGGCTAAGACAAGTAGGTTTTCTAGGCCACGTGCTGACTCAAGACGGTATAGCAGTGGACCCAGAGAAAGTCAAGGCCGTACTCGACTGGAAGTCACCAGCCAGCGTAACAGACATACGAAGTTTCTTGGGAATGGCAGGGTATTACCGCAGATTTATTGAAGGATTTTCCACCATATCCAAACCTATGACACAGTTACTCAAGAAAGATAAGAAGTTTGAATGGACAGAAGCCTGCGAGAAAAGCTTCCAAGAGCTAAAGCGGAAGTTAACAACAGCACCAGTATTAATTGTACCCGATATACACAAGAATTTTGAAGTATTTTGTGACGCATCCAGAAAGGGTCTCGGATGCGTGTTGATGCAAGAAGGCAAGGTTGTCACCTACGCTTCAAGGCAACTTCGCAAACACGAGGAAAATTATCCCACTCATGATTTAGAAATGGCAGCAGTTATTCATGCACTCAAGGAATGGAGGCATTTTCTACTTGGGAATCGATGTGAGATATATACGGATCACAAAAGCCTCAAATACATTTTTACGCAGCCATAACTAAATTTACGGCAACGCCGCTGGTTAGAATTGGTAAAGGATTATGATGTTGGTATCCATTACCATCCAGGGAAAGCAAACGTAGTGGCCGATGCCCTGAGTCGGAACCCCAGCTCCGACGGGAACTATCTGCACAGCTTGAGGCCCCAATTCCATCGAGAATTTGTCAAGCTCAACTTGATAATGGTAGCAGAAGGCACCATATCAAACTTGGAAATACAACCACACCTTGTGGAGAAAATTAAAGAGGCTCAGTCCGGTCACCCCAGCATTGAAGGAATTAAAAAGAAGTTGAGTATGGGCAAGGCTCCGGAATTCGTCATAGACAATGAAGGAATATTATGGTACGGAGAAAGGCTATGCGTGCCAAACATAGAAGACCTTAAACAGCAAGTTTTAACTGAAGCGCACACCACTCCATATACGATCCACCCTGGAGGAACGAAAATGTATAAGGATATTCAAGAAAGATTTTGGTGGCACGGTATGAAGAGGGACATAGCCGCTTTCATTGCATGCTGCGACTCGTGTCAACGCATAAAAGCTGAACATCAGAGACCAGCCGGACTACTGCAACCTAACAAAATACCTGAGTGGAAATGGGATGAAATAGGGATGGATTTTATTGTCGGATTACCTCGGTCACGACACGGGAATGATGCCATATGGGTCATCACTGACAGGTTGACCAAAGTAGCACACTTTATTCCAGTGAAGACAACCTACACCACTCAGAGGCTTGCCAGAATTTATCTTTCCCGCATAGTCTGTCTGCACGGTGTCCCGAAGACTATAATTTCCGACAGAGGCACTCAGTTCGTCTCAAGATTTTGGGAGCAATTACAACAGGCTCTGGGAACCCAACTAGCCTTCAGTACTGCATACCATCCTCAGACTGATGGACAAACAGAATGCGTAAACCAAGTTTTAGAAGACATGCTGAGAGCATGTGTCCTCACCTATGGAACCAGTTGGGAGGACAGCCTGCCATATGCCGAGTTCGCATACAACAACAGTTACCAGGCCAGCCTGCAAATGGCTCCTTTCGAAGCCCTATACGGAAGGAGATGTCGTACCCCGTTAAATTGGTCAGAGACCGGAGACAGCTGCATCTACGGACCAGATATGCTCAGAGAAGCCGAGGAAAAAGTCAAGCTAATCAGGGACCGACTTAAGACCGCTCAAAGTCGACAGAAAAGTTATTATGATCAGAAACATCGTAGGGTCAGCTTCGAACCCGGTGAATTTGTATACTTGAGAGTATCCCCGATGAGAGGATTGCAACGGTTTAAGATTAAAGGAAAATTAGCACCAAGATTCATTGGACCATTTTGCATAGTGGCACGAAGAGGCACTGTAGCCTACCAGCTAGACTTACCCGAAGACTTGTCCGACATTCACGACGTGTTCCACATCTCTCAATTAAGGAAGTGCGTAAGCAACCCAGAGAAACAAGTATCTCATGAGAACATTGACATACAGCCAGACCTCACTTATCGAGAACGTCCCATAAGAATATTAGAGGAGTCTGAAAGGAGGACCCGACAGAAAACCATCAAGTTTTTCAAAGTCCAGTGGAGCAATCACACCGACAGTGAAGCAACCTGGGAAAGCGAGGATTTTCTTCGGACAGAGCATCCACACTTATTTAAGGATCAGCTGAAATCTCGGGGACGAGATTTTTCCTAAGGGGGTAGGTGTTGTGACACTCCAAAATTTTTACTTTGGTTTTCAGCAAAAAAAACTTTGTGGTTTCTGAAAAGAGGCCATTTAAATTTTTTCCAGAAAACCTTCCTCTTAAGAGACTTTATTTTCTTTGGCAAGGTTTTTATTCTGGCTTCAAACTTTGGTGTTTGACCTTTTGAAACTTCTTCTCTGTTGGTTCTCTCTCTAAATTATTTTTGGGAGTTTAATCTTTTTCTTTAAAAAAAAAAGAAACTCCATGAAATTTGGGATTTTCATATCTTGGAACCACCATGACTTGGCATTCTTTCCCATGTGGTAAAACCCCTCCAAAACCTCCCCTACAACTTGTGATCAACCTAAATTCTCTGTCCCATCTAATCCAAACTGGTTTTGGATTTTTATTCCAATTATTTTTCCCTCAATTCATTTCTGAAAATTATTTGGAGCCTGAGAGATTTTCAAAGCAAGTGCCCTATTGCATTTGAGTTTTGACCTCAAACCAATTCTCCTGGATTGTCCTTTGAACCCACAACCCAGAACCATCTTGATCCACTCCTCCTCTTTTCAAATTTTTCAAAATTCAGTCTCTGCAAGTTTGGACCAGATTTGCCAAATTTGGTGAAATTCATATCTACACTCCTCCAAAAATTCCACCAAAATTCAGGCAGCCTATTTGAGCAAGGAGAAGCCACCCCACCAAAAATCAGCTCAAGGAAAAATCACCAGAGGCCAATTTCATTCGGTCGAACACCTTGTGGGCACTGTTACTGTTCAATGTTCAGAAATTCAGTTTCAGTGTCATCTTCAGTTTCGACAGTTTCAGTCACGCGGCCACAGTGCACTTGGCACGTTGCTCGCGGCCTCGTTTGCTTGTCCGAAGCTTCACACGCGCACTTGGCGCGACCCTGGCATCAGTGGCGCCCTGGCCCGCCTGCGCCAGCGTGTCTTGCGGCGGCCGGCTCCCCGTAACGGCCGACAGGGAGGAGAACGGCGGCGCAACGCCGTTCGGCACCGCCCAAATCTTCTGGTGGCTCCGCGTGGCCTTCTCCGTGCCAGCGCACGCATGCGGCACCGTCGCCGTGGCGCAACACGCACGGAGAGCGCTCTCTGCCGCCGACGGGCCCGCGCCACCCCGTTCCGTCGAGCTCGACCCAAACGCCCAAACCCCGGCCAGCTTAGCACAAAAATGGACCCTTTGAACCTCCGTGATGACGCTCGACTCCCTAACCACCCCGACCGAGCACTGCGCCACCGTAATCGCTCGCCGGAAATCTCCGTTCACGGCAACCGCCTCGGACCGCCTATATAAAGGGGTCCCGAGCTCACTCTCGTGCACGCAGCACCCCCACTACTCACCAACACCCCGCCAGGCCACTGGGAGGACCTCGAGGAGGTCTCCTTCCCCGGCTCCGGCCACCCCGATCCGCCTCGGCCTCCAGCTCGATTCACTTCGCCCTCTCCGACGAGCTCCATCCACGCCCGAACCACCATCCGCCGGAGTTGAGACCGCCGTTGACGTGCTGCTCACCGGCGACCAACAACACCACCCACCGTTGCGGAAGGACAAGGTGAGCTCATTGGTAACCTCTGATCCCCATGCCTCGCCGTGGATCGCCGCCGGCGACCACAGCAGCTCTCGGGCGCCGACGAGCCTAGTCCCTCCCATTTGAAATTTAAACATGACAAGTGGGACCCGCTGTCAGCCTCTCTGTCCTTTCTAAATGAAGCGTTATCTGAAAACGCCTTCTGCCAAATACGTTTTCTCTTCGGGCTGGCGTAATCGCTACCGAAGCGTTTTCTGCTTTTATAAACTAGCCCCTGGAAATCTTCTGTTTCATTACAGATAAGTCCCTGGACAAAAACCCTTGTAACTTTTAATCAGAAAAGTATTTTTGATTGATTCTTTTTCTGTTCTCTTTAAAATTTTGTCTAGTTTTTTATCAGATTTATTTGAAAAATATTTGGTTTACCTTCTGTGCTCTCCTTGGTATTTACGTTAGCGCATATATCTTCTTTAAACGTAGATACCGAAGGAGGTGACGGAGCCGCGAACTTCACCGAGCTAGGCTCCGACTACTCTGAACCAGGCAAGCATGTTTGAACTTTTGATATGATGAGTGTCTTGGCATGTTTTGCATTTAGTTAGTTTCATGGCATGCCGGTGAGTATACCGATGAACGTTATTTTATGTGATAATGAGGTAAGTGAGTTCGATGATCCATACGTGGATGAATGTGAATATGAATGGCCATGTGTTGGCATGAGGATGGGTACGATGGCAGTGTTGTAGCATGCCAGTCTTACGCCAGACTATGTGACTTCAGTGTCAAACCATATCGGTCCAGTACCTATCATTTCCTTCCTTGTACTACCACATGTTTTCCGCAAGGAATATGGTTTAGTAAGTTCCGAACCGCTTTCATGGTACACACCAAAGAGGAGAGGCCGTGATGATGGTTCCATGGCCCTGGATTAAAGCCAGTCATCCGGTCAGGGGGCATGGGTGTTTCCGGTTGGGACCGAGAGGGGGGCACCCCTTAGAGCGCGCGTATATAAATTTGAACCCATGCTATTCGAGATTGTGATCTCCCCGTCTCAAAAGTTTTTCTTGGACGATGACTAGGGTGATTCCTAGCATCGAGAGGTAGGATGGGTGTGTACCGGTTAGCTGTGTTATCTTCTGAAATACCGTAAACGGAACTAGTCCTTCGTGACTACGGAAATCCGTTGACTGTGGGAAAAATTTTGTACAAACTTTGCAGAGTCATATATTCCTCCAAATCATCTCTTCCATGTCAAGTTTCGTTCCTTCTTATCCTAATCAATTGTCAGCTTTGATGACAGAGACTCCGGTGAATCGCATGAGTGCTAAGTCCGGTTAAATGATCACTCCTGTGGATGGACTAACCCGTTTGTTTTCATGAATTGAATGTTTATTATGAGTATTATTTACTTGTGAATAAAAGCCCTTTTATGTGATGTCGCTCAGACGTCCGACTGTGGCATTTCTTTTTAAAGCCCTTTCTGCGATGTCGCTCAGACGTCCGACTGTGGCATTTCTTTTAAAGCCCTTTCTGCGATGTCGCTCAGACGTCCGACTGTGGCATTTCTTTTAAAGCCCTTTCTGCGATGTCGCTCAGACGTCCGACTGTGGCATTTCTTTTAAAGCCCTTTCTGCGATGTCGCTCAGACGTCCGACTGTGGCATTTCTTTTAAAGCCCTTTCTGCGATGTCGCTCAGACGTCCGACCGTGGCATTTCTTTTAAAAGCCCTTT
>NC_041388.1:316723878-316769716 GCF_002162155.2 Triticum dicoccoides
GATGTCGCTCAGACGTCCGACTGTGGCATTTCTTTTAAAGCCCTTTCTGCGATGTCGCTCAGACGTCCGACTGTGGCATTTCTTTTAAAGCCCTTTATGTGATGTCGCTCAGACGTCCGACTGTGGCATTTCTTTTAAAGCCCTTTCTGCGATGTCGCTCAGACGTCCGACCGTGGCATTTCTTTTAAAAGCCCTTTTTGTGGTGTCGCTAAGATGCCCGACTGTGGCATCATTTTCCTTATTTTTATTTGTTCACCTTTCGAGGCGTCGCTTCAGACACCCGATCGGTCCTCATTTATGTTCTGTGGAATTTCTGGCGGACTACCGCCGTTTTCTCTTTTTACTTACCCGTTATGCCAGTTTTATTTATTGTGCATTAAGGAATTAATCATGTTGCATCCATGCATGCATTTGTTATATCTTACGTCCGAACTGTCTTGCGAGTACTTTCAAAGTACTCACTGGCTTGTTCATTTGGCCAGATGCTGACGAAGGCGATCTCATGGATGAAGAGTTCGATAGCGAGCCCGACACTTAGAGGAGTCCCAGTCAGTCTTGTGCGACCCTGGTTTTGGCCACTGTTTTATATCCGCTTCCGCTACCAAATAAATTCATCGAGCCTCTCCTCGACGCTCGATGAGATGACAGACGTAGAGTCTTGTATTTCTCTCCCCGCTGTGTTTTTCCACCACCAGCCTATCCTTGAGTCAGTAGTATGTCTCCACACCACTGTGTTCTGTCCGCCATTATGTATGATTATTGGCGTGCTTGTAATAATTTGGTTGAGCAACCGTAGTTCGACCCTGTAATATATTTTATGCTACTGGCTTATTGTATCAAGAATTTGTCTGCCAGTGTGAGGATTTCTCTCATACTGGACTTAAAAGATTGGCTTTTCAATAAATATTTTTTTATTGGAAAACCGGTCGTGACAGTCCCAAGCATTGGCCGACTTCCTCGTCGACTGGGCCGAGACCCAGTACCTACCGCTAGCTCCCGACTCCACTCATTGGCGCATGCACTTCGATGGTTACAAGATGCGCACCGGCTTGGGGGCCGGTGTCATCCTCACCTCTCCCAAAGGCGACAAGCTCAGATACACGCTGCAAATTCACTTTGCCGCCTACAACAACGTGGCCGAGTACGAGGCGCTCATACACGGGCTCCGGCTTGCCAAAGAACTCGGCATTCGCCGGATCCTATGTTATGACGACTCGGACTTGGTGGTCCAGCAATCATCCGGCGGCTGGGATGCCAATGACGCAAATATGGCAAGCTACCGCTTCCTTGTTCAACAGATCAGTGGGTATTTCGAAGGATGCAAGTTCCTCCATGTACCACGAGCCGACAACGAGCCAGCTGATGCCCTGGCTCAAATAGGCTCCACTCGGCAAGCAATACCAACCGGTGTCTCTCTACAATGCCTCCTCAAGCCGTCTATCAAGCCGTCTCCAGAGTCCGATTCCATCTTCGTGCTGCCTGACCCTGACGCGGCCGGGTCTGGCTCGAAGAACCAAGCAGGTGACCCAGGGACTTCGATAGTCGGCCAGGGGGCATCAGCAGGCGGTTCGGGGACTTCCGTAGTTACGCCCGACCTGGGGACTGCCACACCCGGCTCGGGGACTGCGGTAGTCGGCCCGGAAACTACACCAACACAACAGGCGGCCGCCGACTCCAGCATTTCACCACCCAGCCCGCCCGCCCTGGTCGCAGTAGCCGTGATGGCAATAGAAGAGGTCGCAGCTCCATCATGGGCTCAATCCATCCTCAACTTCCTAATAAACCAAGATCTGCCGGCTGACGAAGTAGAGGCAAGACAAGTCCAATGCCGAGCCGGAGCATACACAATCGTCAACAGAGAACTCGTCAAGCACAGTGTCACTGGAGTCCTCCAGCGATGCGTCGAGCAAGAGAAGGGCATTGCAATCCTCAGAGACATCCACCAAGGAGAATGCGGCCACCATGCGGCCTCAAGATCACTTGTCGCCAAAGCCTTCCGCCATGGTTTCTTTTGGCCGACTGCTTTGGATGACGCCAAGGAGTTAGTTAAACATTGCAAAGGGTGCCAACTCTTCAGCTCCAAGCAACACATGCCGGCTTCAGCACTCAAGACCATTCCCCTCACTTGGCCCTTCGCCGTTTGGGGACTGGACATGGTGGGCCCATTCAAGACGGCACGCGGCGGCATGACACATCTGCTTGTCGCCGTGGACAAATTCACCAAATGGATTGAGGCAAAGCCGATCAAGAAGCTGAATGGGCAGACTACCGTCACATTTATCGCAGATATAACAACTCGGTACGGCGTGCCACACAACATCATCACCGACAATGGCACGAATTTTGCCAAGGGAGCCTTGGCACGTTTCTGCTCGATGCAAGGCATCCGGTTGGACCTAGCGTCCGTTGCCCACCCGCAGTCAAACGGCCAGGTCGAGCGAGCCAACGACCTCATCCTTTCCGGCATCAAGCCCCGACTGGTCGTACCACTGGAGCGTTCGGCCGGCTGTTGGCTCGATGAGCTGCCGGCCGTCCTCTGGAGTCTGCGCACTACACCAAACAAGTCAACCGGCTTCACTCCTTTCTTCCTCGTGTATGGTGCCAAGGCGGTCATCCCAACTGACATCGAGTTCGACTCGCCTCGGGTAACCATGTACACGGAAGCGGAGTCCAAGGAAGCACGAGAAGACGGTGTCGACCTGCTGAAGAAGGCCGGCTGTTAGCCCTCAGCCGGTCCGCCATCTATCAGCAGGGCCTGCGCCGCTACCACAGCCGGAAGGTCAAGCCAAGATCCTTCCAAGAGGGCGATCTTGTGCTCCGGCTGATCCAGCGAACAGCCGGCCAGCACAAGCTCTCGGCCCCTTTGGAGGGCCCCTTCGTCATCAGCAGAGCCTTAGGCAACGACTCCTACTAACTAATTGACGCGCAGAAGCCGAAGGCACGAAAAAGAGATGACTCCGGCAAGGAGTCGGAACGACCATGGAACGCCAACCTCCTCCGAAGATTTTACAGTTAAAATGCAGTATGTATCACGCTAACTTTTGTACTAAGTACGAGACAATAGGCCCCCCGAGGAGAGCTCGGGGACTGCCATCTTTTATCTATGAATGAAAAGTATCATGCTTATGACCTTGTCATTACATTTACTTTTTCCGTCCGGCACCGGGTTCGCCTAGTCGGCCCGGGGACTGGCCGCCTGGAGTTATATTAGAAGTCCTACCCGCAGTCAGACAAGTAGTGTGCCGGCTCCCAAGCCTTCTCTTGCCAAATGTCGCAGATCGAAGAACCGGCTGTCGGGCTGGCAAGAGTTAAAGGCAGGAAAGGGCGCCCACATGAAAAACGGCTAGGGACTAACGGACTAATATAACAAAAGCCGGTTTTTCTCCCACCGCCGACCGACTACCAGAGTAGCCGGCCGGCCGGCTTCCATTCACCTCGCTTCAATCTAAGAAAGCTCGAGTACTTGCCTTCCCAAAAGGGGAAGGCGGAAAAGGAAACAGCCTAAGGATAGAAAGCATACATGACTGGAAACCAAACATGCACACAATAATATTTACATAAAAGACCTTCAAAAGGCCAGCATTCAACATAGTTCGAATACACCCCCAATGGGTGGAACTGCGCAAGTTTAATAAAGTTGTTCAAAAGGCAACAAGCAGGAAAAAACAAGGACGGCAGACTAGGCCAAGGGAGCGCCTGGCGAGTCGGGAAGGTCGGTGGAGACAACAGTGTGTAGGATCGAAAGTATGTCTAGAGGGGGGTGATTAGACTACTTGACCAAATAAAAACTTAACCTTTTCCCAATTTTAGTTCTTGGCAGATTTTAGCTATTTTAGGACAAGTCAAGCAATCATCACACAATTCAAGCAAGCATGCAAAGAGTATATTGGCAGCGGAAAGTAAAGCATGCAACTTGCAAGAATGTAAAGGGAAGGGTTTGGAGAATTCAAACGCAATTGGAGACACAGATGTTTTTCCCGTGGTTCGGATAGGTGGTGCTATCCTACATCCATGTTGATGGAGACTTCAACCCACAAAGGGTAACGGTTGCGAGAGTCCACACAGGGCTCCACCCACAAAGGGTAACGGTTGCGCGAGTCCACACAGGGCTCCACCCACGAAGGGTCCACGAAGAACCAACCACCCACAAAGGGTCCACGAAGAAGCAACCTTGTCTATCCCACCATGGCCATCGCCCACACAGGACTTGCCTCACTAGCGGTAGATCTTCACGAAGTAGGCGATCTCCTTGCTCTTACAAACTCCTTGGTTCAACTCCACAATCTTGTCGGAGGCTCCCAAGTGACACCTAGCCAATCTAGGAGACACCACTCTCCAAGAAGTAACAAATGGTGTGTAGGTAATGAACTCCTTGCTCTTGTGCTTCAAATGATAGTCTCCCCAACACTCAACTCTCTCTCATAGGATTTGGATTTTGTGGAAAGAAGATTTGAGTGGAAAGCAACTTGGAGAGGCTAGAGATCAAGATTCATATGGTAGGAATGGAATATCTTGGTCTCAACACATGAGTAAGTGGTTCTCTCTCAGAACATATGAGTTGGAATGGTGTATGTGTTCTGATGGCTCTCTCTTCGAATGAAGAGGAGGTGGAGGGGTATATATAGCCTCCACACAAAATCTAACCGTTACACACAGTTTTCCAATCTCGGTGGGACCGAATCAACAAACTCGGTCGGACCGAAAATGTAAACCTAGTGACCGTTAGAGATTTTCGGTGGGACTGACATGCAACTCGGTAGGACCGATATGGTTAGGGTTTGGGCATAACGTAATCTCGGTGAGACTGATTACACAAACTCGGTGAGACCTAATTTGGTAATTAGCTAACCAGAGAGTTGGTCAGGCAAACTCGGTGGGACCGATTTGCTCTTTTGGTGAGACCGAAAAGTTACAAAGGGGAAACACTGAATTTACATTGCAATCTCGGTGGGACCGATTCGCTCTTTCGGTGAGACCGAAAAGTTACGAAAGGGAAACAGAGAGTTTGCAATCCCATCTCGGTGAGACCGAGATCCCTATCTATAGAATCGAATTGCTAGGGTTTGGCAGTGGCTTATGACAAGTGAAACTCGGTGGCGACGGATAGGAAGAATCGGTAGGACCGAGTTTGGCTTAGGGTTTAGGTCATATGTGGATATGGGAAAGTAGTTGAGGGTTTTGGAGCATATCACTAAGCACATGAAGCAAGAGGCTCATTAAGCAACACCTCATCCCTCCTTGATAGTATTGGCTTTTCCTAAAGACTCAATGTGATCTTGGATCACTAAAATATAAAATGAAGAGTCTTGAGATTTTGAGCTTGAGCCACTCCTTTGTCCTTAGCATTTTGAGGGTTCCACTTTCACATCCATGCCATGCCAATCATTGAGCTTTCCTGAAATAATCATCTTGGAATAGCATTAGCTCAATGAGCTATATGTTGTTATGAATTACCAAAACCACCTAGGGATAATTGCACTTTCAATCTCCCCCTTTTTGGTAATTGATGACAACATATAGATCAAAGCTTCGACAAATGATAATAAGCATGAAATATATCGTCGCTTTGAGAAGTATGTGATAAGTAAGAGCTCCCCCTAAATTTGTGCATATTTAAAATTTGCTTTGGACTGCAAATGCACAAGGAGTTAGAGTCATGGGTTACTCTTCCATGTCACATACATCTTGGTGGAGCGCTTAAAATGATAAGAATGAAATACATGCACTCATCACCAAGAATAGTGAATGATCACATAAGATAGATAAGATAATAACATTAATCAAACATTAAGTGTAGCTTATGATCAAACACATGATCATCAATGTCTCATGAGCATAGTATCTCAAGCACTCAAAAGCAAACAAGTTCGAAAAACCACCAAATAAAGCAAGAGAGAAAAGCAACACTCTCTCTCTCAAAGCCTATGATCTATACATTTTTCTCCCCCTTTGGCAACAAGTTACCAAAAAGTTTCTAGAAAATGCATAGTGCTGGATCGACGCTCAGGCTTGATCTTCAGGTGGTGGTGGAGTCCGGATCACTCCAAGGACGAAGGCTTCTGTAGATGCTGAAGTAGACGCTAGAGTTGGAGCTGAAGTAGACGCTGGAGCAGGTTGGGCTGGTGCTACGGCTGGAGCTGAGGCAGTTGCTCTTGTGTCAGGAACTGGCACTGCAGACGACCTCGGACCTCGTGGCACTCTGGCAAAGGCATCAGTGGTTGTCTTCCCTTTCCTCTCCTGCATATCGTCTTGAAGCTGCTCCACTGCAGTCTGAATTTCTGTCACCTTGACATCCAAGTCATAGAACTTTTGTTCCATGATTCTCTCTAGGCTTGCCTGGTTTTGAGTTAGGGTGGCTAGTCCTTTCTCAATCCACAGGGTGGATGCAATCAGGTAACCAAGCTGCTCTTGTTTGGTTTTCAAGAAATACTCAGATGCCTCCTCTTGAGTTGGCATCTTGGCAGCTTTCTCCTTCCTTGCCTTCTCCTTCTTTGCTTGTGCTTGAACTGATGATGGCTCATTCTCAGTCATTACAACTTGATTGTCCTCAAAATCTGGACGGATGGGCAGGTGTTCCTTGTCCAATAAATATATGCCCGTGCCCATCTTGGAGTTGATGAGCTCCTGAATTTGAGGTGCATATCCACAGCTCCTCTTCTGATCTATTGCAGTCCTCTTGATAGTCTCTACTATGAGGCTCATGACCTTGAACTTCTGAGGCACATTAAATACATGTAGCAAGTTGATTGCATGGCCTCTGATCATCTTGTGATCTCCAGACTTGGGCAATAAGGTGTGCCTCAATATCCAATTGATGGTTGGCAGCCCTGGCAGAAGATAATGCACTGAGCCAAATTTTAAAGTGTCAAGAGCTTCATTTGGAATTTCCTTGTACATGTTGGACATTGAGTTATGATCCATTTTCTTCTTGGCATAGATATCCAAGTCATCTGCTTGCTCCTTTGGGGCATTGATCAACTTTGCCCATTCCTCAACAGTTGATTGGTACCTCGTACCCTCAGACATCCATGTGATCCTCCCATCTGGATAAAAGTGTGCCATGGAGTAGAATTGCATGATGAGCTCCTCGTTCCACTTTGTGAGCTTCTGCCCAACAAAGTCAGCAACTCCACAAGCACTAAAGCTGTCATACACTCCAGGGTAGTGTTCCTCATTTTCCTTCATGTACTCCCAATCGACCCATCTCATGTCACAGACTATTGGCTTCTTGTCTAGCAGCACTGTCTCATAAAAATCTTGCTGCTCCTTGGTGTGAAACCTGTAATCCACAGCAGTCCTTCTCCTTGAAGCATACGGATCTGCTTCTCTCCACTTCCTCAGCCCTGAGTCTCTCCTGAGCTTCATATCCTCAGCCACAAGATGAGCATCGTTGTGGTCTGGGATCTTGGGCTTGAGCTTTCTCAGAATGTGCTCTTCATCCTCTTCTTCAGCAACAGTCTCAGGCACTGGGGCCTTGTTCTTCTCAGCTGCAGGAATGCTCCTTGTATTCCTCTTTGGTGCAGACTTGGGCTTGGAGGCAGCTTTGGGTGCTTCTTTGGGCTTAGATGCAGCATCCCCTGTCCTGATAGCATTACCCATAAGCTTAGGTGCTTTAGGTGCTGGTGCAGCAACCTCTTCTTCCTCTTCCTCTTCCTCTTCCATAATGGAAGCCTTTCCAAGCACTCTGGCTACGGTCTTCTTGACCCTTTCCTTCCTCTTCTTGCCTTCTGCAGCAACTGGCTCTTTGGGTGCAGGCTTTTCAGTTGAAGCTCTAGCCTTTGACATAGGCTGCATGCCTGCTGGCCTTTTGATCTTTAGACCTGGCTTTGTGCCTTGAGCTAGCTCAACTCTCTTTGATGTGGCCTCTTCTTCTGGCACATAATCTTCATCTTCAGAATCAGAAGTTCTCTTCTTCCTTTGTCTAGTGGCAGCTTTTGGCAGATTGCTTGGGGTACTTCTGCTGCCATCATCTGAAGAGCTGGAGGGGCTAGTGCCCTCACTCATCTGCACTTGCTCTTCTGACATGTTTTGGCTATCACTCTGATCAGACATGCTGCAAACTCTGACTGCTGACCCTGTGAATAGTTTATAGATGAGGTAGAATGGATGAGCATCACAAAATGCAGAGATTTTTGCAAAAGAATGATCCAAAAACTTAGTATTAGTTTCCCACTGAAATCATCTCGGATCTACCGATTTTCAAACTCGGTGATACCGAAGTAGTTGTGGAACCTAAACTAGTGAACTCGGTTGGACCGAGTCACAGTTCGGTGGCACCGAGACTGCTAGGGTTTCATAGAATTCCAAAATCGGTCACACCGATAAGTAATTCTCGGTCAGACCGAGTCTCACTTGTGCAATGGCATAAGCCAAATCGGTGGGACCGAGTTTTTCAACTCGGTGGGTCCAAGATGGTTTCGGCGGAAACCTAACCCTAAATTTTTTGAATTAAACCTAATCTACGAGCGTATTGACTGGATAGGAGTGTTTCAATCGTGGCAAGAATCATGATGATCACAATGTGCTAAGAATCGGATTGGGGAATAGCACAAAGATCGAGTCCATACCCTAGTTCAGCGGAGACTTGCTACGGTGGCAACGGTGGGGCAGAATTCCTGTTGACAGCGACGGAGACCAGCGACTGGAGGCGGCTGGCGGCAAGGAGACGATCCGGAGACCACATTGGCAGAGCAGGCTATTGCGCGGGCGAGGGGGTTCGGAGAAATTTCCAAATTTTGCCCGTGACTATATATAGCCCGACCCTGTCGGTGTGACCGAGTGGAACAAGTCGGTGGCACCGAGATTCATAACTGCAAGCAGTTACTGAAACTCGGTGTGACTGAAAGGTTCAAATCGGTTGCACCGAGATCGAAATCCTAGATCAACTTAGTGATCTCGGTAGGACCGAAAGTGGGGTATCGGTCAGACCGAGAATCATAAAGAGGTTTTGGAAGTTTAAGTCTATGACGAATCGGGGACTCCGAGCGCTCCTCACACAGAGTGGTTTGAATCTGACTTGATCAAATTTTGTGATGCGGCATGAATAGAGTTTGAGACGAGAAAAGCATAGATAGCTAGAGGAGGTTCTTAGGCATTCTTGTCCATCCACTTGGCAAAAGAAAATAAAACCAAACAATCAAAACAACAAGTGGATGTCCTCGAATGAGTAAAATATGCAACCAGCATGCTCACACAATAAGATGGCAAATGAAATATGTGACAAGTCATGCACAACCAATTCTAGCAACTATCAAGCAATTTGTGATGACTAGGTCATCTATATATGAGTATATTGACTTAGGAGTCAAGTGAGAACACTTGATCATAGGTCATACTCATCGTTTAAGCTCAAGTGGGGTTACCACTTTTACATAAAGCATTGTTGTGTTCACATATTTAGAGTTTCTTTATCTCAAGTCTTAGAGTAAAGCTCCCCCTAGATGTGATACCCCCCTAAGAGGGGTGAACTAACCTTGGGTTTTGTCGATGATGACTTCATGTAGATGTTGAAGATGTGGATGCTCAATGTTGATGTAGATCACTTGGAGCTATCCATTTGAGTGAATTGCACTTTCAATACCTACATGGGTTAGTCCCACAAGGAACAAACAAGGATATCCATAGACATAGAGTGATGCACACAGAAGATGATGTCCATGAAACTTTTAGGTTACCTTGTCCCTTGTCTTACCAACAAGAGGGTTTGTGACTCCTTGAACTAGTGCAAGATGTGGAAGTTGATTGCACTTGTTCTTGCCAAAATGATAAGAGTGAAGTATGTTGGCGAAGTCACCCTCAAGAACTCTCTAGTTCTTCTTATTTTGGATCCACACCATCTTGATGGGAATCCTTGAAGTTGTAGTCGTACTTGATGAAGTGGAACTTGAAGTAGTCTTGGGAATCCACTTGACTAAGGTCTTAGGAGCTTCTTCAAATGCGTCAATTTCCTCTTGAAGCTTGTCCTTGCCTTTTTGCTTGTAGTCTTGTGGTGGAAGATCATCTTGAGCTTGTGTCCCCTTGAAAGAAGTATCATACTTCTCTTGTTGAGGAACAAACTTTGTCTTGGGGTATTGATCTTCTTCCCACTCAACTCCATTGGCATTGAACTTTCGTTCAAAACCAACACCTTGATTCTTCCGGTGCATTCCTTGCTTGCGCACAATTTCCTCAAATTGCTTACTCCCGGCAAGGCTTTTGTACACTCCTTTCTCTATAATTCCCTTCAGTAAGCTATTTTCTTACTCAAGTGTAACTTGGCTAAGAGAATCATTAGTGGAATCAAGAGAACTACTAGAAGCAACAATATTGGATTTAGCATGATCATTGTTACTACTAGAGGAAGAATCTTTCTTGTTCTTGTTACTAGACTTGACTTGAGGCATGTAAGTGGATAAGAGTAAACGCTTGGCAACGTGAGAAGAACTTTTCTTGCGGAGATCATCATTGATTGCTTTTAAGAACTCATGCTCTTGCTCAAGATTGAGCTTTTCAAAGCGTAATTTCTCATGAGCTCTTAAAAGTTCTCGATGATCTTCGAAGATAGTTTCATGGGCTAACTTAAGAGTGTTTAGTTATTTAGTTAGGACCTCAACCTTCTCCTTATCATTGTCATTCATTTTATCTTGATTAGCATGTTTAATTGACGTTTCATCATAGTATTCATCACTAGAGTTGTCAACAAGCAAATCATCACCTAACAAGTCATCTTCATCACTATTGAAATCAACATACTCGGGGTGTGTTACCTTAGGACCTTTAGCCATGAAGCATCTTCCAATTCCTTCATTTGGTGAGTCAAATATGTCGTAGGAGTTGGTTGACAGAAGTGCTAGACCGGCAACACCTTCATCTTGAGTATCTTCGGAGTTGGAGTGATAACTTCTCTCGGAGTGGCTGTCCGAGTCGGAGCCGGATACCCATTCACCAACATGAGCTTGATGTCTTCATCTTGTGTAGCTCCTTGATGATTTTTCCATTCTTTCCGAATCCTTGCTTCTCCGTGAGTATCTTCGTTCATAACGATCATCTCTACTCCTCTCTCTTGGTGGTGATTCTTTGCTTCTTCTTTTTGGAGAATCTTCTCTTCTCTTGTAGGGAGCCGTACACTCATTGGAATAGTGTCCGGGTCTTCCACAACTATAGCAGTTTCGCTCTCGACTAAAAGATCTTTTGTCATTGTAGGACCTTGACTTGAAGCTTCTATCTTTGCTTCTACTCTTGTAGAACTTGTTGAAGTTCTTCACCATTAAGCTCGATTCTTTATTGAAGTCTTGTTTCTCACTTGATGATGTAGGGGCTTCACAAGAGGCTTTATAGGCACCACTTGATTTGTTGTGAAGTTCCTCTTTATCCTTAAGTGACATCTCATGAGCAACAATTCTTCCAATCACCTCCGTTGGCTTGAGATCTTTGTAATTGGGCATCATTTGGATCAATGTGCACACGGTATCATATTTTCCATCCAAGGCTCTTAGAATCTTCTTGATGATGAATCTATCGGTCATCTCTTCACTTCCTAAGCCGGCAATCTCATTTGTGATGAGAGCAAGCCTAGAGTACATTTCAGCGACACCTTCACCATCCTTCATCTTGAACTTGTCAAGTTGGCTTTGAAGCACATCCAACTTGGATTCCTTGACGGAGTCGGTACCTTCGTGCATATCAATCAAAGTGTCCCAAATTTCCTTCGCATTCTCAAGACGGCTGATTTTGTTGAATTCTTCGGGGCACAATCCGTTGAAGAGAATATCACAAGCTTGAGCATTGTATTGCAACATCTTCAACTCATCCGCGGTAGCTTCACGGTTTGGTTCTCTCCCATCAAAGAAGTCACCTTGCAAACCAACACACACAATAGCCCAAACGGCGGGGTTATGTCCAAGAATATGCATTTTCATTTTATGCTTCCAACTAGCAAAATTAGTACCATCAAAGTAGGGACCTCTACGGTGATAATTTCCCTCGCTAGACGCCATACTCTCCTAGGTTGTGAAACCAAGGCTATGACCACCAAAAGCTATGGAGATCAAAGCAAATGGAGACCAAAGATCTGATACCACTTGTAGGATCGAAAGTATGTCTAGAGGGGGGTGATTAGACTACTTGACCAAATAAAAACTTTACCTTTTCCCAATTTTAGTTCTTGGCAGATTTTAGCTATTTTAGGACAAGTCAAGCAATCATCACACAATTCAAGCAAGCATGCAAAGAGTATATTGGCATCGGAAAGTAAAGCATGCAACTTGCAAGAATGTAAAGGGAAGGGTTTGGAGAATTCAAACGCAATTGGAGACACGGATGTTTTTCCCGTGGTTCGGATAGGTGGTGCTATCCTACATCCACGTTGATGGAGACTTCAACCCACAAAGGGTAACGGTTGCGAGAGTCCACACAGGGCTCCACCCACAAAGGGTAACGGTTGCGCGAGTCCACATAGGGCTCCACCCACGAAGGGTCCACGAAGAACCAACCACCCCCAAAGGGTCCACGAAGAAGCAACCTTGTCTATCCCACCATGGCCATCGCCCACACATGACTTGCCTCACTAGCGGTAGATCTTCACGAAGTAGGCGATCTCCTTGCCCTTACAAACTCCTTGGTTCAACTCCACAATCTTGTCGGAGGCTCCCAAGTGACACCTAGCCAATCTAGGAGACACCACTCTCCAAGAAGTAATGAACTCCTTGCTCTTGTGCTTCAAATGATAGTCTCCCCAACACTCAACTCTCTCTCATAGGATTTGGATTTTGTGGAAAGAAGATTTGAGTGGAAAGCAACTTAGAGAGGCTAGAGATCAAGATTCATATGGTAGGAATGGAATATCTTGGTCTCAACACATGAGTAGGTGGTTCTCTCTCAGAACATATGAGTCGGAATGGTGTATGTGTTCTGATGGCTCTCTCTTCAAATGAAGAGGAGGTGGAGGGGTATATATAGCCTCCACACAAAATCCAACAGTTACACACAGTTTTCCAATCTCGGTGGGACCGAATCAACAAACTCGGTCGGACCGAAAATGTAAACCTAGTGACCGTTAGAGATTTTCGGTGGGACTGACATGCAACTCGGTAGGACTGATATGGTTAGGGTTTGGGCATAATGTAATCCCGGTGAGACCGATTAGACAAACTCGGTGAGACCGAATTTGGTAATTAGCTAACCAGAGAGTTGGTCAGGCAAACTCGGTGGGACCGATTTGCTCTTTCGGTGAGATCGAAAAGTTACAAAGGGGAAACACTGAATTTACATTGCAATCTCGGTGGGACCGATTCGCTCTTTCGGTGAGACCGAAAAGTTATGAAAGGGAAACAGAGAGTTTGCAATCCCATCTCGGTGAGACCGAGATACCTATCGGTAGAATCGAATTGCTAGGGTTTGGCAGTGGCTTATGACAAGTGAAACTCGGTGGCGCCGGATAGGAAGAATCGGTAGGACCGAGTTTGCTTAGGGTTTAGGTCATATGTGGATATGGGAAAGTAGTTGAGGATTTTGGAGCATATCACTAAGCACATGAAGCAAGAGGCTGATTAAGCAACACCTCATCCCTCCTTGATAGTATTGGCTTTTCCTAAAGACTCAATGTGATCTTGGATCACTAAAATATAAAATGAAGAGTCTTGAGCTTTTGAGCTTGAGCCAATCCTTTGTCCTTAGCATTTTGAGGGTTCCACTTTCACATCCATGCCATGCCAATCATTGAGCTTTCCTGAAATAATCATCTTGGAATAGCATTAGCTCAATGAGCTATATGTTGTTATGAATTACCAAAACCACGTAGGGATAGTTGCACTTTCACAGTGCCGGCTGGAGGAGTGGCCGGCCGGCGAACCTCGGCACGATCACTGCCTCCCGCAGAGGGCGCGCTAGCACGCGCCTTGTTGCCGGAGGCATGATCAGGCTGAGGCTGGCTGCCCGCTTCACCAGTCGGCTCAACGTCTTCGCCTTCCTCTCCTTCGTCATCTTCGCCTTCATCGCTGGAGGCGATCTCCTCTGCCGAGTCTTCACCCACTGCCGGGTCCAGCCTGAACCACTCCTCCGGCTTGGCAATGCCGTCGTCATTAATCTCAGGAGCGAAGACGCTAATGTCAGTACACTCGGCGATCGTCGAAGCGCGCTGAGCGATAGACGGCTGCACCTCCTCCAACTCTTCGTCGGCCTCCAGCCACCAGGAGCGCAGCTGGTCTAGGTTCAGCCCCGGATACCAGGCTCGGACGAACTCCAGCGCCCGCCCAGCTCCAAGCCGGGCTGCTGATGCCTTCTAGGCCTCGAGCAGCCAACCGTCACCTCCAGCTAGTCGGTAGTCCGACTCGGGGTGCGGGGAATCGTCTCGCTTGGCCAGAGGGCGGCCAACACCTGCGCCCCGGCGCGCTGGAGGCGGCGGAGCATACGGTGAGCCGGCTGCAGCCGGGCTTGGACCGCCAAGAGCTGCTCCTCAAGCGTCCGGCTTGCGTCCGGCGCGATTTCAGCCCCCGCCTGCCGGCGTGCCTCGCGATGGGCCTCGATGGATTGGGTGGCGAAGACGGAGTAGCCGGGAAAGTAGTCTGCACAGAGAACAAAAAGCAGCACAAGTCAGAACACAAATCAGGGATCAAGGGGCAAGCAGGGAGTGAAGAAGGCGGCTTACCGTTGATTAGATCTTCGATACGACTGAAGCCCTCGTTCAGCGCCTGCTTCACTTCAGCCCAGCCCGCCGCTTCGGTCTCGAACTCGGCCTTCAGGGCGTCCTTGTTGTCCTGCGCCTTCTTCAGGGCCTCCTTGTGGCTCTCCTCCTGGTCGGCCCACTTCTTGGCCAGGCGGTCACGCTCCAGGACCAAGGCGCTGTACTCGGCTTCCTTGGTGCGAAGGGCGGCTTGGGCCCTGCTGAGCTGCTCCCTCAAGTCGGCATTGGCTCCTGCAAGCATGAAGACAAAGGAAATTAATAAGATGAAGTCGTCAAGGAAGATCCGACCCGGCTGCTCAGTAGTCGGCCTGAATCTCGGGGACTACACCAGTGGGTGCGCTGACGCACCCCCACAGGAGATGAACGAGACAAACACGCACTTCG
This sequence comes from Triticum dicoccoides, assembly GCF_002162155.2. Lineage (NCBI taxonomy): Eukaryota > Viridiplantae > Streptophyta > Magnoliopsida > Poales > Poaceae > Triticum > Triticum dicoccoides. The sequence continues at coordinate 316,738,922 of NC_041388.1, forward strand.
GCTGCTGGTCAGGTCCTCGGTTCTCCGGCCCAGCTCCTGAGCCTGGGAGTTGAAGGCAGCTGCACGGAGGTTATGATACTCCTGGAAGATTATACAGGAGGCAAGGATAAGTTAAGTTGTCAGAACCTAGTAAGTTCCAAGCCGCCTGCGCAACAGCCAGCTCGGAACTCGGGGACTACACCCAGTGGGTGCGCTGACGCGCCCCCACGGAAGAAATCAAAAGAGCAAAATAACCAAGGCCAGAAGACTCACCCGGATGACGGCCCGCTCGAGAGAAACTCTTGAGTGTACCGTTGCAGCGAGGCGGCCTGAGCTTGAAGCCGGTTACGGACCTCCTGGGCCGCCGCGTTCAGCTCGCCTGTCCCCCTGCTAGGAGTCCACTCGGACGTGCTAGCACTGGCCACCTCCAGGGCCTCCGCCGTCTGGCTGGCGCCCGCTTCTCGGTGCGGTTCTGGCGCGGAGGCGCCACCCCCAGCACGCCGACGCGATGCCGGCTGCACCTCAAGGCCGGCCCCTACCTCCGGCTCGCCCCTGGACGGCTGCTCTAGCGCCGCAGCTGATTGGCCGCTTTGGCCTGCTCCAGCCGGCGCCGTCTACGACGCCCCCTCCACGAAGATCACGTGGTCCTCCCGCCTCTCCATCACCGGCGGGCCTTGGTCGACCTCCTCCGACAAGGGCACGGGAATGTCGGGGGCCACGGCGGAGAGGGGAATGGCGAGCAGCGGAGGCCGGTTGTGCGAGGCCTCCGCCTCCGTCTCCGCGGCTGCCGCCTTCGCCTGGGCCTTGGCCGCCGCATCGGCCTGCTCCTTCATCGCCTGGGCGGTCCTTCGTTCCGCCGCCTCCCGCTCCTCCCGCGCCTCCCGTGCGTGCCGCTCCGTGGCTTCCCTAAGGTCGGCGCGGGGATCCACGCGACGGGAGCTTGAGGACCCTCCAGTCGGCCCGACTACGGAGCCGCCAGGACCTCGCTCAAGAGAAAGCGGCGCCCTGTCTGGCAAGCAAAGAAAGGTTTAGAAGAGCTTCGGTCGAAAAAGACAACAAAAAATATATGCAAGACATTCGACGACTTACGCCGAGATCGCCTGCGGCTGCTTCACCGCCTTGCGAAAGCGGGCCGCCTTCGCGGCCGCCTCATCCCGCTTGGTCGCCGCCGTGGAAGCCTTGGATTTCTTCGGCCGGCTGCCGAAGAAGGTCGACGCGGCCCGGCGCTTCTGCACACCGCCGCGGGCAGCCGGCACGGCAGACGAGCCCGCGCCTTGATGATCAGGCGCCGGCTGGCGGTGCGGGGCGGTTTCGACCTCGTCGTCGTCCGGCCAGTCTTCGAAGCTGGCCCCGAGTCCCGCACCCCCGGCCTCGTCGCCTTCCCCCATGATGGCGTCTTCCATGGCGGCCGCTCCCAGGTCCGAATCGTCAGCGACATCCACCGTGCGGTCGGGGAGGAGTTGGCGCTTTACCCCTGCGGCCCCAGCTGTCGGCGAAAGAAGAGGATTCTGCTAGAAGCAAACCAATTGATCAAGGGTCGGCTATCATGAGTCCGGCTACAAAAAGGAAGAAAACAAGAAAGAACTTACGGAAGGCGGAGGGTTGGCGCGGAATACGGCTCCTTGCCGTATCACCAATCCTCGGCGAGCTTGCAGTTGGAGATGTAATTCACCATGCAAGACACCTCTGCATGAGGCATCTCCCTGGTGCTCAGCCGGCATGGGTCAAAGCGGCCGCTCATCTGGCAGATCATGTGAGGCCGGCCTTGGAGCGGAAGAACCAGGCGCTCCACGAAGGCGGCCACCAAGTCGGCTCCGGTCAGGCCCTCCGACTGGATCATCACCCGAAGCCGGGAGACGGCTGCGTTCCCGGCCTGAGACAGTGACCTGGCCCGGTAGCTCCACGAAGGTTGCCTCCCAGCCGGCGGGCCGGCTACGTAAGCCGGCAGGTTGACGTAGTCGCCTTGCTGGGCGACGTTCTTCACATAAAAATAAGACTTCTACCAAAGCTTCACCGACTGGATCAGCGGAATGGACGTGAACGGATTGTTCTCGCTCGCCCGCCTCATGGCGATGAAGGCCCCGCAGGGGGCGGGCACGCCCGCGACGACGGTGCTGAGCTTGCTTTGGAAAAATTCCCCCAGAGCTCGAGCATGGGGAGAACTCCAAGAAAACCCTCGCAAAGCGTGACGAAGGCCGACAACAGCATCACCGTGTTGGGCGTGAGGTGATGCGGCTGGAGGTGGTAGAATTCAAGGAAGGCTCGAAGGAATCCGCTCGCCGGGAGGCCGAAGCCGTGCAGGCAGTGCGAGCGGAATATCACCCGCTCGCCCTCCTCTGGTGCCGGCGAAATCTCCCTCGCCGGTGCTTGACGAACCCGCACTAAGTTCTCACCCGGCAAGCGCCGCGTCCGGTGGAGGAACTCGACGTGGTCCTCGTGGACGTTGGAGCCATCCCACGAACTCGACAGCGCCATGGGAGCGATGCGGCGAAGAGCAAGACGAAGCGACGATGAAACGGCGCGGCAAAGGGTTGCTGCGGCAGAGAGCAAGACGAAGCGACGGCGGGACGGCACGGCAAAGAGTTGCTGCGGCGAAGAGAATTAGAAGGAGGGCAAGAAGGGGCGGAGTGAGGGAGAGCGCGCGAGCCTCTGCCGCTCCCCCTCCTCCTCCTACTTATAGACCCGCGCGACGGAGCCGAGGAGGCGCGGCGTGGGGGGACGTGGGGATCAACTGCGCCCACTCCCCCACGTCCCGCGATTATTATGCCCTGATGGCATAATAAAGCCGCCGTGGGAAGGCGAGCGGTCCAAGTGGGCCGCAGAAGATCCGCGCTCGGGCCGAGGCCTACGAGTGGCGGGCCCGGGCCTACGGCGGCGTCCCATCACGCGCGTGCGTTGGCAGGACTTCCTTCCCACGTGGCCCGTGGAAAGGCGCGTGGTCAGCTCGCAGGGCGACCCACGTTCCAGCCTATAAGAAATGGAGCTTTCTGAAGACGGTGCGCACAAGCAAAGCCGGCCCCTCGGGATAGGAAGCTGACCTAGCTTCTCGTCCCTTTGTCAACCTCAAAGCTCGATCAGCTTCGGGGACTACTGTCGGAGTAAGTAACCATGGGTAGCCTAGCCGGCTCCCCCTGGCCCTTCTGAAAAAATTACGAGCCGATTCGACCCTCAAGAATTCAAGACACGGGGCCTCCTTCCCGTTGCCGGCTGTCTCCCAGGCCGGCTATCGGAAGGCGGCCCGACTTCAGCCCTCATGAAGAAAAGCCGTGGGAGGGCCGGCTCCGAGGAGCCGGCCGCGAGAAGGCCGACTCCAAGAAGCCGGCTCCCACAAAGCGGTCAAGATCGTACCCTCGAAGTCTGCATCCACATAACGGCGATGTGACGGGGCGTGGCTACAGTGAAGCCTGCCACCCCCGAATCCCGGAGCACGCCTAGCACAGTGCGCCGTATGGGTGGCCATGACCCGTCCGGTGTAGCACTGTTGCCACGTTGACCCTGATGTCATCCACGATGGGCTACCAGTACGGCCCACGGGCGATGGGCCCCTTCGGGCAGAGAGACACCCGAAGGCGGCCAGGCCTCCCCCAGTCGGCCCAAGATAGAGCCGGCCCCACCAGCCGGCTTGCCACCTCCCTCGAAGGAGACGCCCCATTAAGAAGACAAGACGCGGTGAGGCTACAGTGATCGCCCGCCGGGCAGCGGCACTGTAGCCACGCCCACCTCGGTGAAGCCCTCGTCACCAAGATTGAGCAACAGTAACCAGCCCCTGACAAGGCCCTGGACAGTGGGGCCTGCCTGTCGACCAAGAGCCGGCAGCCGGTGGGACCCACCAGCCGGCGGGCCCCAGCAGTCGGCGCAGAAGCCGGCGAGTGTAGACACAGACGGCTGGGCCCCACGCCCAGCCAGATTACCATTGTACCCCCCGGGGGTAGGCCTATATAAACCCCCCGGGGCACCCATGCAAAGGGTTGATCCCTGCTAGTCTTAGACACCGCATAGGGAGGAGAAGAGAGCAAGCCGTGCCCTTCTTCCTCCTCTCACCGAAGAGCTCAAGGAGCATCGTGTAGCTACTTATTCATCTAGTGATCATGCGGAGACCCCGCAGAGCAGCAGTAGGGGTGTTATCTCCATGGAGAGCCCCGAAGCTGGGTAAGATTCGCCGGCCTGCATGTCTTCGCCTCATCCCGTTTCCAGGCACCGGCGACGTCTTACTGGCTCCCACAATGATAAGCCACCCGTTGGCATATGTCGCACCTACCACCCGACAATGCTTCACGTTCCTCGAATGAATACCAAGTCTTCAAGGTCACACCAATTTCTTCAATTTCAAAGTCTTCAGAAAGTCTTTAGAAATCCAAAGTCTTCAGTCGAAGAACTTAATTTTTAGGGGTCGACTTTCTCTGTAAATATCAAACTCCTCATATACTTATAGACCTGTGTACACTCACAAACGCATTAGTACCTTAACCTATAAGCCTTCAATACACCAAAATCACTAAGGGGCGCTAGATGCACTTACACCGCCTCACATCATCTTCCCCATTGCCGGCAGCCACGCCAACTGCACTACCATCATCGACTGAGTAGATAAACCTGAGGACTACACAGTTCCGGAAGAGAGGTCGCAGTCTTTTGTGTTTGCTTATGTTATACATAGGTTATTATTACCTACTACTTTATCGTTCAAACTTGAGTTTTAAAATGCCTGTGGGTCTCATATCGAGGTAGCAACAAATAGTATCTGTCTACTATCTGGTTCATCTGGGGTCTTCTATGTGGTTCATGTTGGGTGGGCAACAAACAGTAGATGATCCATTCTCTATCTTTTTAAAACTGAAGCTATAATCTACCTGCTATCATTAGTTTTGGATCTATCCACTCATTTCCTACCATCAGTCTTGATTTCTGCATGCACCCCTTAGGCCTTACAAAATCTAAATATTTTTTTATTATGCATGTCAGTTATTATACACAATCGTACTGAACATGTAGAGAAAAAGAGAAGACCGTTGCATGGGAATATAAAGTCATGCAGACGCCGCTCCATGGTGGGTGAAGTGCCCCCCTCCCGCCATTCCAGATTGTAGTCTAGAGGAAGATAACTGTTCAAATGGGGATTCAGAGTGAGCCGACCACTCCTATTTACCACCTGAGGTGTTTGCTCTAACCTGGCATGCTGATGTTGGTCATATCATGCATATCGCGCCTCACATTGCTTACATTATACCTCTTATATGTCATCATCTTAGTTTAGATTTGCTTTGTGTGAATGCCACCTGTTTGGTTTCTATATCATACTCCCACCATTCCTAAATATTTGTCTTTTTAGAGATTTCAACAAGTGACTACATACAGAGTAAAACGAGTGAATCTACACTCTAAAATATGTCTATATACATCAGTATGTGATAGTCCATTTGAAATCTCTAAAAAGACAAATATTTAGGAACAGAGGGAGTATATAGGAATTATGCAATGCCATCTTTAGCCAGGCATCATATACGTGAATCATGCAATGCCATCCTGTTTAGCCAATCATCGTATATGTGAATTGTATCGTGCCATATTTTTTTCATAATTATTCCATTTGTCAACAATGTTTATACATTCATCTACTCTTCCTTTATACATTCATCTACTCTTCCTATGCATCAGCCGTTTGAGTCGGTCATGGGAAAATCTGGAGTGAAAACAAGGTCTTCTGAGCAGTCAGTGCTACCTATCGATGTAGATTTCTTGCTGGTTACAGATAGCTCCTCAAAGGAGGATTCAGAGACAGATGACCAGTCGTATCCCCCCTAGGTGCATGCTCTAACTTGGCAGGGTTATATTGCTCATATCATGCATATGGTGTCTTCCATTGCTATGCCATCTGCTTAGATTAGACATGCTTTGTGTGAATGCCTCCTATTTGCTTTCTATAACAGCTATGTGAATTATGCAATGACATGTTTTTCAGCCAGTTATCGTATATGTGAATTATGCACCGCCATGTAGCCAGGCATCATATATGTGAATTATCTCATGCCATCTTTTTTTCATTACGTATTCCATTTGTCGACAATCTGTGTATATTGAACTACTCTTCATGTGTATCATTCATTTGAGCCGGTTATGGAAGAATTAGGAGTGAAAACAAGGTCTTCAGAGCAGGCAATGGTACCTGTTGAAACATATATCTCAATGGTTACAGGGAGCTCCTCAGAGGAGGATTCCGAGATAGATGACCAGTCCTATATCCCACCTGAGGTGTATGCTCTAAGTTTCAATGTTTATATTTCGCATATCATGCATATTGTCATGGAACTGTCACGGCAGATGTCCTTAGTGTCAGGACTTAGTCGCGAGGCCAACGCATCTATGTGGTAGCTTGAGAGGGGTTGGCGGGACGAGAGACGCGATGTTTTACCTAGGTTCGGCCCCTCACGGTGGAGGTAAAAGCCTACATCCTGCTTCATTGATATTGATGATCATGGTCACGGTTACAAGAGTTCTCTATCTCGAGAGCTATTGTCTAAACCTAACTTGTCCAACTTGTGGAACTTGTGAATCTTGTCCCCTTTCGGGGAGCCCTGCCCCTCCTTATATATGTTGGAGGGGCGGGTTACATGTAGAGTCCTATTAGGATTAGGACTAGTCTATCTCTAATACAAACCGGATACAAGTCCAGGTCTTAGCTCCTTGTAAGATAAATGTTCCTCATGCCTTTTCTCTTAAACCGGCCCACCATTAACCTAAACCGGCATGCTGGGCCTTGGGCCTTGTCATCCGTCCGGAATACGCGCCGGGTCACCAATGAGTCTTTAGGCTCGTGAATCGTCATACCAGTGAACCGCCATACACGTAAACCGCCAGACATGTAAACCACCAATCACATAAATGGCCAATCCTCTGGCGGTTTACCAATGAAATGCCTAGTCCGGCCGGGTTATACTTCCGGCCGGTTTACGCCGTGGGGTATATCCCCGACATTAGACCCCAAGTTTAGCTTGGATTTATTCATGGTAAACTTATGCTGCAAAATAAACACAAGACCAAATTTGACAGGTTATGCTCTGGGTTAAGAATTTTTGTAAACCGGTACCTGATCATCCTTAAGTCCTTGTTATTTCCTCCTTCTTGGAAATCCAGGTCAACAGACCAGCTTCATAATCAATTTGCCGGCATTGGTTTGTCACCGAGAAATATTGTGAAGAATAACTCCTTTGACTCAGCTCCCAAAGCGCCGGTTTAAGAAATATGGGTCTGAAAATACTTATCTGATATTCAGCCGGTTTGAAGATGTAAAACTTGTCGGTTTAATATTACCAAAATGGCCGGTTTATAAATATTGATGGCGCCGGGTCATAATTGTTGTCGACACCGGGTCATGTAATTGATCTTCCTGATTTGCTCAAAACTGATAAAATGAAGATGTTCCTCCTTTATATGCATAATACCTGTAGCCCCCAAGTCTTAAGAGGAGAACATAGTGATAACTTAAGACTTGCTCCAATAAGTGTTTCAACCTTGAAGAAATCCGATTAGTTCATCTCAATCATATAAACTGAATTCTCCATATATGTAGCCCCCAAGTGCGGGGTTGTCATGCTTGCAGCAACCTGGGACTTGTAATTTTCTTATAAAAACTTCAATCAATGTAACCCCCAAGGACCGGGTCATTATGCAATAATGAGCAGGAACTTTGTAAATATAATAATGTAGATTTTAGCAGTGATGTGTAGCCCCCAAGGGCCGGCTTAGTAAGATAATACTGAACCAGGACTTGATATATACTTCAATGAAAATAACATCTTATAATGTAGCATCCATCATAGGGCTTGAACCCACGTCCACAATGTTAAGAGTCTTTGTGCTTTACCAACTGAGCAATGAATCCTTCAATATTATGGACGAAAACTTGTGTACCTTGAATTGTTGACATGAGCAATTGGTATCCCCCAAGGGCCGGCTCATTATAATATGATGAGTCGGGTCTTTAATAAGACTAGTAAAAATGACTTTGCATTAGCCCCCAAGTGTCATGATGCATGCTTGCAGCGACATGAGACTTGCATGTAATCTCGATTTGAATAATGTAGCCCCCAAGTGCCGGATTGTAAGCCAGCAGTGACTCGGGACTATTCCTTCAATTGTAGAATAAATCATATCTATTGATAATATGATAGCCATTGCGCTAAAGCAACTTTGAAAACCTCAATAATACCGGTTATTAATAACCATAAAAATCCAGCCATGTTGGCTATTCAAGATAACATAATCCGGTGAAAACCTTATTCATTCAATATCATAATGAAAATTCAGCCAAACTTGGCTATTTGAATAATATAACCCAATGATTTATAAGCGCATGATTCCAATGGCGCTATCCAAATATATATATATACTGGCTACTTATAGTCCAAAGCCAGGCCGGTTTAACAAACCTATTTCTGCATACAACAAGTTTAAAGTGTCCTGGCGGTTTACCGCCGGACGGGTTATAATGCCCAACATATAACCCGGGTTTATAACCATGGCTGCACTTAAGAATAATCAAATATGAAATATATCATACCTGTGACATTGAATCACATTGTTGGTTTTACCAACTTTTTGTAGTAAGGGTAATAACCCAAATTTTGAGTACTGATAACTCCTTCCATATTATGCCGGTTTATGATAAAACCGTACCAGGTTGTGATAAACACCGGATTAACCATATATAATACTGGCGACTTGTAGTCAAACCAGACCGGGCTGATAGTCTCCGGATTATGATTTGACCGTGTTCCATCAATTTGTAATTGACAGTCGAACCGGTTTAATAATGTCGGTTTAAAAATGCAACAAAAAGAGAAAAAGGTCTTTAGCAAAAAAGAAATAGAATGCAAGCAAAGGTAAAGATAAAACCATTTGCAAATGAGGCTTTTGAGCCGATCAAGAGGTATTACCAAGGTCGGACACGACCAAGCCCCCAATAGGCGTAGCTATGGTTCGAGTCAGCCAGGTCCCCAAATGATGCATTGGCATTACGCCGATCAAGAGGTGTAGCTATGGTTCGGGTTCGACCAAGCCCCCAAGTGATGCTGTGGCACTAGGCCGATCAAGAGGCGTGACTATGGTTCAGATGTGACCAAGTCCCCAAGTGATGCTATGGCTTTACGCCTATCAAAAGGTGTTGCCATGGTTCGGACACGACCAAAGCCCCCAAGTGATGTTGTGGCATTACGCCGGTCAAGAGGCATAGCTATGGTTCGGGTTCGACCAAGCTCCCAAGTGACGCTGTGGCATTGCGCCGATCAAGAGGTGTGACTATGGTTCAGACATGACCAAGCCCCCAAGTGATCAATAATATGATAAGCCAATAAGGCAGGATACCCATGTTTGAACCGCGCATCATCGCAGCAGGTCCTCTTTGGCAACCTTTAACTTTTTGCAAGTGATAAATTCTTCTTGAACCGGGATCTTGAACCGGATATTTGAGAACTTCGAAGCTTTGTGGGAGACATCTTTCCCTTGAACCGGATTTTAAACCGGAATCTTCATTCTTAGCCGGAAATTTCCTGATGGCCTTTAAACTCGAATTTGTGAGAAGTTAATTCCTTTTTGAACCGGACATTTTTAAACCGGATTTGAACACTTCAGAGCTTTGTGGGAGAATAGATTTCCCTTGAACCGGATTTTAAACCGGAAATTTTTTGACGGCCTTTAAATTTTTATCAATGTAACAGTAGCCTTCGGGACCGGGTTATCTTTCCCTCCAACGTCCTCGGGTTCTTGACTTCACTGAAAAACGACAACATTTTGCTGAGTCATATCATTGTAGCCCCCGAGTCTCAAGGTGACTCGAGGAGTTGGCTTGAGATTCTCCATATTTGACCGTGATATAAACCGGCATAACTTGTATATCATTGGTGTTGATAGCACGATGTGAATCCACAGAAGGTTGAGGTGACTGCGGCAGGTTGTAAATGATCCCGTATGAGCCGTGTCAGCAACTCGGCCAATAGTTCCTTCCAACTAGCGATTTGAAGTTAACCAAAACTATAGTGGCGGCAACTTGTGCGCCTGCCCATTGAGCCATCCGGTGCAAACGGCGGTTGATAATAATTTGCCTCCAATTTGAAAGAAAACTGGGCTACCCAAGCTGTGACTTGCTCATACTCAATAAATAGCTCATGCAGACAGGTGCGGCCCGGTATGTTGATGTAGACCAGGCCGCGAGAGACGGACAGCAAAGACGACCGCAACATCATAAGTAGCTCGGACAGATGAGTCGGCCACATGTCACGGCATTGCAAGCTGGTGCGGACGGGGAAAATCAGCACCGGTGTTTTAAACCGGCACGGATGGACGAGTTAATGTAGACCGGGTCCGTAGAGGCGGCGGTTTTGTGCACGTCCATTGAACAACAATCAAACGCGGTCCCGGTAAGTCGATGTAGACCGGGCCGCAAGGGCGGCGACTTATGTGCGTCCATTCATCATGTAATATGTCTCAGACTATCGCCAGGCGGAATATTATCCACCCGTGCTCCATACCCGTGGTATAAATCACATTTGTAATGAATAATGATCGGGTGAGTCAGCCGCGGGTCAGACGGATGAGTCGGTCCGGTGTTGTAAATTGGTGCGGACGAGCAAGTTGTCCTCCGTGTTGTAAGCCGGCGCGAACGCGTGAACCGGCCGCGAGGGCGGACGGGCGAGTCGTCCATGTGTGTTGATGTAGCGGGGGTGACCACCTGTGTATGTATTTGTCAAGCGGCACAGCACGGACAAGCGCTAGTGCAAAAATAATACTGGTGCGTGCCCCTTGTGCGACACCATTGTAATAAACAATAATCCTGTGAAAAAATATCACAGACCAGAGTGATTGTTTTTTGATAAAACAGTATGCACTAAAAATAGATAGACAAGATAGCACCTGATATTTATTTGTCGAATGAACGTGGATACTGGGATCAAAACATATCAAATATCTGATATCTGCACGTGAGTACATGACCTTCTCCTCTTGTCTTAATCTCTCATGGAGGACCTGCTTGAATAGTAGGAACGGTGGGTGCTAGCTCCTGAAGAAAGTTGGACAGAAACCCTTGACCCATGAGGAACAGAGACCAGCGACGCATCCACGTGACAACCCGGTAGAAACGGGGCGGTTCCGAGGCGCAACGGTTTAGCAGAGGCAGCGAGTCGACGAGGCTGTTCCAGCAACTCGGCCATAGCAGAAAACTCATGGCCGGCGAGCCAGCGGATGCGGCGCGAGCGGGCAGGGGTGCAAACAGTAGCTGGGGCAGCTCAGAGCGGTTAACAGTAGAAACGAGCCGGACGGCTGTGTGCAGACACGCGCGCATGGAATAGTAGTGGCGGCTCAAAGATAAGGTGAACGGAAGCACGGCGATGCAGACCGATATCGGAGACAGCTTGAAACCACGCCGGCCGCAGTGGTGAGACGGAGTCGGAGAAGTGGTGACTCTGCAGAGATGGAGCGAAGCCGCAACAGCAACTCGGGGATGGAAACAGAGATCGAGTCCCTGGCTTGCCGGCGGTAAAACACTCCACAACTTTTGCCTTGTTAGTTTTTGGAAACTGGAGATTGATCCGATCTTGCATCAGCTAACCATTGGAGTTTGTTGCATTGAATAATTAGGCATTGGAGGCTGTATTCGTATCAGGCCTGACACGTGGTGTGACCAACATAGCAATTACCAAAGATGATTTTCTAGTGTTGACCTTCGCCGTACAGCGAGCTACACCGGTTTGACTCGCATATGGGCTGGTTTGACGTGATGGCTTGATGGATCAGTAGATGCCGCGCTCGACAACCATTAAAGGATTCAAAAATATGAACTGTAGTACTCCAGTAGCACTGCCTCTACGTAAGTAGTACTTCTGGTAGACGAACATGTCTTTGGTATTCACACAAAGGGAATATCACAGGTAGCCACGAGTTGATGCCTTGGGACTTGTAGTATGTCCAATCCGCAAAATAGGCTATAGTGGAAATCATCTCGGCGACTTGAAGATCTGACGACTCTGCAGCGGAATTTTAATCTGTTTCGATGGATCACCTAGTCACGCATGGCAGCGTACACAGATACAACTCCAACTCTCCTTTTGATCCAATCTCATATACACTGTTCCAATAGTTCATCAATGATGCAGATCCTTCCATACCGGCGACCGAAAACTCCGTAATGAACATGTGGAATCTTTTATTGATATGAAGCTTTCAACGCCGGTTCTTCATCATCTGGATGATCGTGAGCCCCTCGAACCCTAGGAGAGCTCCCTCCAAGAACTTATCACCACCATGCGCACGCCCCACGGTGGGTGCCAACTGTCGTGGAACTGTCATGGCAGATGTCCTCAGTGTCAGGACTTAGTCGCGAGGCCAACGCATCTATGTGGTAGCTTGAGAGGGTTTGAGCGGGACGAGAGACGCGATGTTTTACCCAGGTTCGGCCCCTCACGGTGGAGGTAAAAGCCTACATCCTGCTTCATTGATATTGATGATCATGATCACAGTTACAAGAGTGCTCTATCTCGAGAGCTATTGTCTAAACCTAACTTGTCCAACCTGTGGAACTTGTGAATCTTGTCCCCTTTTGGGGAGCCCGGCCCCTCCTTATATGTGTTGGAGGAGCGGGTTACATGTAGAGTCCTATTAGGATTAGGACTAGTCTATCTCTAATACAAACCGGATACAAGTCCAGGTCTTAGCTCCTTGTAAGATAAATGTTCCTCATGCCTTTTCTCTTAAACCGGCCCACCATTAACCTAAACCGGCATGCTGGGCCTTGGGCCTTGTCATCCGTCTGGAATACGCGTCGGGTCACCAATGAGTCTTCAGGCTCGTGAATCGTCATACCAGTGAACCGCCAGACACGTAAACCGCCAGACATGTAAACCGCCAATCACGTAAACCACCAATCCTCTGGCGGTTTACCAATGAAACGCCTAGTCTGGCCGGGTTATACTTCCGGCCGGTTTACGCCGTGGGGTATATCCCCGACACATATGGTGTCTTGCATTGCTTAGTTTAGACATCATACAGACAATATTGAATTCCATCTTCTTAGTTTAGAGATCATACATGCGAGTGCCAGCTGCTTAGTATATGAATCAATTATGTCAATTGTATCATGCCATCCTGTATACTTAGACAACATGTATGTGAATTATTTCATCCCAACCTATTTTAGAAAGACATCATATAGTTTTTTCATGTCATCCTGTTTATATACTCATCATATGTTGAATTATGCCATTATATCCTGTTAAGTTATCCATCATATATCTGAGATTGTGTCATGCTATCCTGTTTAGTTAGGCATCATATATGTGAAATTGTGTCATGCTGTCCCGTTTGGTTAGACAATATATATGTGAATTACCACATCTGTCTATCATACAATGTCTGTACGTTCAATTTCTTTTCTTGTTTATCATCCATTTGAATTGGAGGGGGTGATGGTAGTATCTAAGGGAGCAAAAACACGTTCTTCACAAAAGACAGTTGTCGGTGTCAAAACTAGCGGATCTCGGGTAGGGGGTCCCGAACTGTGCGTCTAAGGCGGATGGTAACAGGAGGCAAGGGACACGATGTTTTACCCAGGTTCGGACCCTCTTGATGGAGGTAAAACCCTACGTCCTACTTGATTTATTCTTGATAATATGAGTAGTACAAGAGTAGATCTACCATGATATTGGAGAGGCTAAACCCTAGAAGCTAGCCTATGGTCTGATTGTATGTTGTCCTACGGACTAAAACCCTCCGGTTTCTATAGGCACCGAAGGGGGCTAGGGTTACACAGAGTCGGTTACAAGGAAGGAGATATACATATCCGTATTGCCAAGCTTGCCTTCCACACCAAGGAGAGTCCCATCCAGACACGGGACGAAGTCTTCAATCTTGTATCTTCATAGTTCAACAGTCCAGCCAAAGGATATAATCTTCCCGTCCGGATACCCCCTAATCCAGGACTCCCTCAGTAGCCCCTAAACCAGGCTTCAATGACGATGAGTCCTGCACGTAGATTGCCTTCGGCATCGCAACGCGGGTTCCTCCTTCGAATACTTCATAGAAGATTTTGAACACGAGGATCGTGTCCAGATCTGCAAAATAAGTTCCACATACCACCGTAGAGCACTACAAAAAAAATACACTTCCGTGATGATACGTGTTTGTCACAGTAGGTCGCTTTTTTGTCATGCATGTACATCCATGACAAATTTATGACAGAATCAAGATAGGCATACCTGTGCTGTCATAGAAGTGTCCCATGACATTACCAAAATTATCATCACGGCAGTGTCCACTTCCATGACGATAAATCGCGCGTCACAGAAGTGCTTTCGTCAAGGGTGACTGACACGTGGCATCCATCATAATGGAACGCCGTTAAGCTATCGGGTCGGGTTTTGGATCCGATAACCCGTTAACAGCCCCGACCAATGGGAAATTTCCACATGTAAAATTCTTAATGGCCGGACGAAACACGTGTCAGCTCGTCAGTGGGTCAGATAGGCGCCTATGATACATCGACACGTGGCACGGCCCAACAGAGGCCCATTCCTGTGTAAAGGCCGGCCCGTTTGACTTGGTCAAGAGCTGGCGGGCCGGCCCATGGAAAGCCTGTTAATGGCCTGTTCGAATATAGCCCATTTACAGCCCGCTAACCCAAGGCCCGTTACGCCCTATCCGAATTAGGCCCAATAGCGTCATCTGGGCCATCCAATATGATTCCAGCCCGTTTTCACTTCTGGCCCATGTATGGCCCATGACGTCTTTCGACCCATATGAGGCCCTATGTAACTCTTGGCCTACTAACGGCCCGTGGTGAAACTAGCCTGTAATGAACAGTGTATCAGTTTACACCCATTAACGGCCCGTGGTGAAACTGGCCTGTGATGAACAGTGTATCACTTTATACCCATTGACGGCCCGTTATTCCGTTGGGCCCTTTCCAGCCCATGTTATCTTTCGGCCTTCTCAGAGCCCATTTATTCTTGGGCTCATTTCCAGCGTTCATTTACTTACGGCCAGTTACTGTCATTTTCTGCTTGTGGGCCAAATTCAGCCCGTGGTTACAGTTGACCCATTTGTGGTCCGTTAATTCGTTGGGCCATTTTCATAGCGTCATCAAATATGACCTATTAACGATGGCCCATTATGGTCGGCCCATGAACGGACGATTCCAACTATAGCCCGTTTACGGCTATAATGAGGCCTGTTATTGGCCCACGTTTGGCTAATCGATCATATGGCCCGTATAAGGCCCATTGATGATACGGCCCGTAGAAGGCCCATTGTTTCTACGGCCCGTAGAAGGCCCATTGTTTCTACGACCTGTAGAAGGCCTACTGTTTCTACAGCCCGTAGAAGGCCCACTGTTTCTACGGCCCGTAGGAGGCCCAGTGTCACTATAGTAAATATTAGCCCATGGTTATTGTGGCCTAGTTTTAAAAAATAGGTTATTGCAGCCACTAGCAAACCGCGGAAAAAGAACTGCACTGACTACAAGAAAACAAATAAACAAAACAAGGAAATAAATAAGCGAGCAACTTATGCTAGGCTATCACGGCTATTACACATATTACATCCACTAGGCATCAAAGTTCTCCACCAGTGCAAATATAGGGAACACACCAGCATATAAACGCCGCAGCAAAACAAGTCCAGAACTGAAACCACTTCATAAGAGCTCAAGAAACAATATCCTGGGTACCCATAATGCTGGCAAGATTCTTAGCAAGCTTATTAACTTTCTCTTGTTTGGCACTTAAATCCTCCAGCGCTTGCTGTTGCACAAGAAAGTATGCATCTGAATTCTGCAGGGACTTCCTCAGTCCTCCGGCTTCTTGCCACATCACAGCTAACTGATGCCTTTCAACTTGTAGCTGAGACTGAAGAAGCCGAAGTGATTCAGGCAGCGAGTTGGAAGAGCTTGTGCCAGCGGTACTGGCCAGTAACTCGAACACTGCATCAACGCAGGACTGTGGGGTTTTCTCACTATCTACAAGATTGTTTTTATCACCTTTCTTGGAGACTAAGGGCCAGTTCTTTTGGTGGCTTCCAGAATACGCTGCAATAAGCTGCCCCCTACCTAGCTTATTCTAGAAGCTGAACCAAACTTATTTTTTTAGAAGCTTAGTAGTTAAGACTTGACTAGTAGGCTTTTAAAAAGAAAATTTTGGTTGGGCTTCTAGAATAAGCTGGGTAGGGGGCAGCTTATTCTGGAAGCCCAAAAAAGCTAGCAAAAGAACTGGCCCTAACAGGGTTGTCTCACTATCTTGAACCTTATCTGCATTACTTTCTCTACCATTGCATAGTGGGGTGCTCTTCTCCAATATTCTATTTGCATACTACAAGAGAAACAAGCAGACACATCACAGGTTTAGCTTGTAGTATATGAAACTCATTATGGTAAACCGGTTCAGTAGTAAGGTGGATAGGATAACAGCATAAACAAACATATATCTATGTACTATGGTCACTGTATTGTCCATATCATTCTAGTTTATTTTCTCTAATCAAGATAGAGACACAGTTCAACTCATATATTTTTAAGACACAGCAGCATAGACAGAATATAAGTGTGAGAAACTACACAGCATTGACAGCACTTGTAATGTGCATCACATGAGAACATAACTGTTTATGCAACTTAAACTGAAATCAACATAGAGCAAGAAGTTAGAACAACAATCCAGTTAAAGAAATAGGTTTAAAACATACCCGTTACGCCATTGGAGTTTCAATTGGATCCTTCAAATTCGAAAGTAGTTGGTATGAGTAAATATAGTGATGCAACAGCAAAGGAGTATGGACCATAGCCACGGAATATGACCTGAGAATAGTTGCTCTTTTGCTTTAAACGTGGAGTTTGGGTTAGCTGTGGTGGTCTTCGTGCTTTGGGCACTGCAGTAGCTTTACAAACTGCCCGTGTGGGGGTACTCTGTGGTGGACATGGTGCTTTGTCAACTATAAGTGGGTTACTATCCGCTGGGGTTGCGGTTAGATGGGTTGTAGCTGGTTCTCTGCCCAACGGTGTAAGTGTGCAATCTGGAAGAGTCTCGATTATGTGTGGTGGGGCTAGTTTGTGGGCCAGTACAACCATGGTTCTATCTGCATCAACGGGTAGCACTGTCTTTTGTGAAGAACAGGTTTTTGCTCCCTTAGATACTGCCATCACCCCCTCCAATTCAAATGGTTGATAAACAAGAAAAGAAATTGAATGTATAGACATTGTATGATAGACAGATGTGGTAACTCACATGTATGTTGTCTAACCAAATAGGACAGCATGACACAATTTCACATATATGATGCCTAACTAAACAGGATAGCATGACACAGTTTCAGATATATGATGGATAACTTAACAGGATATAATGGCATAATTCAACATATGATGAGTACCTAAACAGGATGACATGACAAAACTATATGATGTCTTTCTAAAATAGGTTGGGATGAAATAGTTCACATACATGTTGTCTAAGTATACAGGATGGCATGATATAATTGACATAATTGATTCATATACTAAGCAACTAGCACTCGCATGTATGATCTCTAAACTAAGCAGACAAAATTCAATAGTGTGCATATGATGTCTAAACTAAGCAATGCAAGACACCATATGCATCATATGAAAAATATAAATATTGCAACTTAGAGCATACACCTCAGGTGGGATATAGGACTGGTCATCTGTCTCTAAATCCTCCTTTGAGGAGCTCCCTGTAACCATCGAGATATATGCTTCAACAGGTACCATTACCTGCTCCGAAGACCTTGTTTTCACTCCAGATTTTTCCATAACCGGCTCAAATGGCTGATACACATGAAGAGTAGTTCAATATACACAGATTGTTGACAAATGGAATATGTAATGAAAAAAAGATGGCATAAGATAATTCACATATATGATGCCTGGCTCCATGGCGGTGCATAATTCACATATATGATAACTGGCTGAAAAACATGGCATTGCATAATTCACATATCTGATATAGAAAGCAAAAAGGAGGCATTCACACAAAGCATGTCTAATCTAAGCAGATGGCATGGCAATGCAAGATATGCAAGATATGAGCAATATAACCCAACCAAGTTAGAGCATGCACCTCGGGGGGAGGGGAATACGACTGATCATCTCTCTCTGAATCCTCCTCTGAGGAGCTATATGTAACCAGTAAGAAATCTGCATCGACAGGTAGCACTGACTGCTCAGAAGACCTTGTTTTCACTCCAGATTTTCCAATGACCGACTCAAACGGCTGATGCACAGGAAGAGTAGATGAATGTATAAACATTGTTGACAAATGGAATACATTATGGAAAAAAATATGGCACGATACAATTCACATATACGATGACTGGCTAAACAGGATGGCATTGCATGATTCACGTATATGATGCCTGGCTAAAGAAGATGGCATTGCATAATTCCCATATACTCCCTCCGTTCCTAAATAATTGTCTTTTTAGAGATTTCAAATGGACTACCACATATGGATGTATAAACACATATTTTAGAGTGTAGATTCACTCATTTTGTTCCGTATGTAGTCACTTGTTGAAATCTCTAAAAAGACAAATATTTAGGAATGGTGGGAGTATGATATAGAAACCAAACAGGTGGCATTCACACAAAGAAAATCTAAACTAAGCTGATGACATATAAGATGTATAATGTAAGCAATGCAAGGCGCCATATGCATGATATGACCAACATCAGCATGCCAGGTTAGAGCAAACACCTCAGGTGGTAAACAGGCATGGTCGGCTCCTTCTGAATCTCCATCTGAACAGTTATCTTCCTCTGGAATACAATCTGGAAATGCAGAAGGGGGGGGGGGGGCACTTCGCCCACCATGGAGCGGCGTCTGCATGACATTATATTCGCATGCAATGGTCTTCTCTTTTTCTCTACATGTTCAGTACGATTCTGTACAATATCTGACATGCATAATAAAAAATAGTTAGATTTTGTAAGGCCTAAGGGGTGCATGCAAAAATCAAGACTGATGGTAGCAAACGAGTGGATGGATCCAAAACTAATGATACCAGGTAGATTATAGCTTCAGTTTAAAAAGATAGACAATGGATCATCTATTGTTTGTTACCCACCCAACATGAACCACATAGAAGACCCCAGATGAACCAGATAATAGACAGATACTATTCGTTGTTGGCTCGATATGAGACCCATGGGCAATTGAAAACTCAAGATTGAACAATAAAGTAGCAGGTAATAATAACCGATGTATAACGTAAGCAAACACGAAAGACTGTGACCTCTCTTCCGGAACTGTGTAGTCCTCAGGTTCATCTGCTCAGTCGGTGATGGTAATGCGGTTGGCGTGGCTGCCGGCAATGGGGAAGATGATCTGAGGCGGCGAAAGGAAGTCTGTAGGGGGGATCTCTGCTGCAGTGAACGCTTCTGTCGATGGTGCACCTCAGGTGGGGTGGATGACAGCACAGCAGGAGCAGGACATAACACACAGAGTTTTCTTTGACGCCTATCTGAAAATGAAGTAAATCTGTAAGGGCTCCTTAGAATTGGAGGATTCTATAAATGTAGGGACATGAAAAACACAAGAATAGGATAGGAATGCACGTGCAAAATAGAGCATTTGGAAACATAGGATTTCAGTCAACCTGTGTGTTTGGCTCACATGAATTGGAAGAACAGAGGAATGGAGAAACAAAGTGATGTGACGAGTGTACAACCTCTTTGGCATAGCCTTGTAGACCTCAGCATCATTGAGTTGGACGTGGAGGATGGTGATGATGCTGGTGTGACTGTCGGAGGTGGGGAAGAAGATCTGAGGCCTATGGAAATGGCGCCGAGGGTACTGCTCCGCTGTGATGGACGGTTCCGTCGTTGGAGTAGCTCTGCTAAGGTGTACGGCGACGAGGCTGAAGCATGACAAGACAGACAACGTTAATCTGAAGTGGGACCCTAATATCATCTGCAATAGATGATGTAAAATACATCACCAAAAAGTGCTAGATGTAAAACGCATCAGCCACACCACGGCCGCTCCGACAGATGCTGTAAGTACTGTTCACTCTGAACTTAACTAAAGAAAATGAACTTCACAGTCGAAACTGAATTTTACTGTCGAAACTGATTGAACTAGTAACAGAGCATTGCAATAGATGTTTAGGGCGTTCGAGCACTAGTAGCAGAGGAGCAGTGATCTAAATTAGCAGATGCTCGAGCAGGGAACGCACTAGCAGAGAGCAAGTCATGCAGTAGCACCGCGAGCGAGTGCTAAAGCAGCAACTCCTGTAGCTGCCGGAGGCCGTGCAGCAGCAGCAGCAGCAGCGCAAGCGAGAGCAAGAGCAGAGAAGCGGCACGAACGAAAGCAGGAGCAGTGCAGCAGCACGACCGACAGCAAGAACAGAGCCGCATCGCGAGCGAGAGCCGGAGCAGCTGCAGCTAGTGTCGTTGTGGAAGTCGCCGCCAAGGAAGCAACGGCATGAGGGAGAGACGCCATGGATGATGTGGCCAGCGACGACGCCGTCGATGGAGACATGCCATGTCTGCTCGGTATCGAGCACCGGCAGCCCCATGAGATCGAATAAAAGATAAAATGCAGCGGTGAGTGCAGAACCTCCTTGGTTGCGCCGAGTTGGCCTCGGCTTCATTGGAGGAATTGGTGAGGGTGCTACAGTTCCGGTGGGGCAGGTCGAGACAGCGCTGTGGGGATTGAGGTGGCGCGATAGACGAGGCGAACGTCAGGGCAGCTCCTTGGAGGTGGAGGACGGTGCGGCTGATCCGGCGGGATGACGAGATCGACAATGGATCCTCGTCCGGTGTGGTGGATGAGGGACGGCAAGCTGTTGCGGTGGACGACGTAGTCGGGGAAGAGTCTCTGGCTGGGCGGCGGTTGGGAGGCCGACGGAGGAGCGTGGGGTTTCACGGGTTTTGGCGGCCTCGGTGTACGAATGGGGGGGCGAAGGGGGAGGGGGAGCCAAGCTTAGGGACATGCTTGTCCGAAATGTAGGGTAAGTTACCAGCGTACCCCCACCGGTTTTGACACCGCGATGTGGAGCTTCATTTCCGGCTGAGGGGTAGAATGGGGATTTCGCGTGTCTGGGCTGCGGGAGTGATTTCGGATGAGGAGGGAGTTCTCGCGTGCGTCCAAATTTCGGGATAACAAGGCGCGATGCGGGTTGAAGAAGCGGGAGTTTCAAAGCAGGTGAGACAAAAGATACTCGAGCTTGAAAATTTTGGGATAGCAAGGTGCGGATTCTTTGTTCGGCAGAACAAACTTAACGTGTAAAAAAAATTCATACAAGACACAAGAGAGTCATGTCCCCTTTTACTATATTGCTATAGATGCCATTGAAAAAACTACAAGAAAAATGTAAAAAAATCAGGAGAACAAGATTACCCTACACAGTACCAAATTGATTCGCACTTCCCTCAACAAGAACAAAAAACAAATCAATTCCCACCAAAGAAAGAGTAATGTTCCTTTTTATATGATTACAGATGCCATGATCTCGAATTTCAATTTTTGAATCCACGTTATGTTGAATTCGAATATATCGTTAGGTGACCTTGCGGTTTATAATTGATGTAGTCGTACATTTTGATCCTCCATCATATATGAACATTTTACTCCACCATGTGAACATATATATTGTCGTCTACCATATGGACCAAATTTGAATCAATTTTCCTTATTTGAATACGATTGTTGTCAAGTTATACAATAATTTAAATATTATCTTGATAACAAAAAACATACATATAGTAGTAATCATATTTCACTATGAACTACATGTACCATACGCTCTCCAGTTCAAATATTTGTATCCATTTTATGTTGAATTCAAATCATAGTACATTATTGGTCTAGGTAGAGAGATGTTATGGTAAAAAAAATTGGCCGAATAGGAACAGATTTTGGTATAAGCTTCTTGCAAACCCAAGCTTCTCTCAAGAAGGCTCGTGGTTCTGAGAGGGAACGTGCCACCTTTGAGTGCAAAACGATATACGTTGTCCCCCTTGAGTTTATTTACAAAGGCAACAAAGAACTACATGAGTGCCCTGTTAAATTTTGGAATTATTCTGGCTTCGTTTGGCCTTATTTACACATTAATTGAGTGTTTGGTCATTTAATGTGCATAATTCAAATTTGAACTACAAGCACATGCTCCCGTGCACCAAAGTTGGTTGAAAAATCACATTTGTGTCCTCGGGTGAATTTCTAGGTCCCATGCAAAAAATGAGAATCAAATTCAAACATCTGGGCATCGTGGCTCGGCCGAGAACATTGAGAAGCTTGGTTTTAAAATCATGAAACTTGGCATGGTGTCATGTGATGGTAGTACCATGCCGTGGTAAAAAAAATTGGCCAAATAGGAACAAATTTTGGTATAAGCTTCTTGCAAATCGGAGCTTCTCTCAAGAAGGCTCGTGGTTCTGGGAGGGAACGTGTCACCTTTGTGTGCATAATCCAAATTTGAAATACAAGCACATGTTCCAGTGCACCAAAGTTGGTTGAAAAATCACATGTCTATCCTCGGGTAAATTTCTAGGTTACATGCAAGAAATGGGAATGAAATTCAAAATTCTGGGCATCGTGGCTGGGTTGGAAACATTGAGAAACTTAGTTTTTTTAATTCCTGTAAATCCAAAACACGCATGAAAATAATGAAACTTGGCTTGGTGCCATGACATGGCACCAACATGCTGTGGTAAATTTGCAGTACGATTTGCGAAGGCGCACACATTAACAATCAACAAAGTCATTTTGGAACAAGTGTTGTCACGTTACAATCGGAAACACAAGTATTGTTGAAACCGTGGGCGTTCTACTTACTATTACCATTTACGTGCCGCCACACGTCCCCATTTTTTATTAGCTAGGAGGCGCCGTGCAGGGTAGCTATTTGAGTAGTATGAGAGGCGTGCGATCAGACCCCTGCGCGTGCTTATCGGGAGGAGAGCCCTTTGACCTCCATCTGCCGTCCACCTCTCTCCCAAGGTCTCCATTAATGGTGCCCGAGCCTCTGTTTAATGGCGTGGCTATGTCTCACTCTACTGAGATTTAAGAGAGAGAAAAGAAAATCTGAAAGCACGGATCTTGATGTAAGATCCGACAGACCTATATAGCATCTACTGTGACTTATAGCAAGACTAATGAATATATAAGGATGATTAATTTTTTTTGATCAAAGAAGGGCTTGTCCCTTCCGATTTTCATTACTGAAAACCACCACAATTCACAAGAAGTTTAGCATAACTCCAGCCTAACACGAAGGACTAAAAGCTACCAGATTGAAATCGCAACATCCCAAGAGGCCAACAAAGGCCAAACATCCGTGCTAGAACCCAACATTACAACTGACAACACAATACACATCCTAAACCAATTATTACATCAAAAGAAACCAGGAAACTGAAGGAAGCCCAGCAGCAACTAGAAGAACAGCAACGCCAGGGTCACCACAGCAAGAGTTTTCTTCATCCCAGCCTCGCAACATTGATCTTCCACAGAAAGATAATGACGATTAATTGTCTTACATAATTAGAAAGATAATTAAAAAAGCCACATGCGGCTACGACCGAAATACACAAGGGCAAAAGAAGAAGGAAGACAAGGATCTGGCTCGCTGATCTCTACTTTCTTGATGTGTTGCTGCAGGTCGCGGGAACTAGTCTCTGCGGTGAGCGGCGATGAGCTCTTTCGTGTCATCAAGACGCTGCTTGAGAACATCCACGGATTCCTCCACCAGCCTTTGGCGCTTGTTGCGGAGCATGTCATTCTCGTCCATAAGTTTCTTGACGATGACGCTGGTCCTCTTCAACAAGGCACTGGTCTCCTCCTGCTGGTCTGCACTTCGGACGATCTTCTCCCTCAGCAGGTCGCACTCAGCCCGGAGCCTCTCATTGCCCACCTTAGTGCGTCGATAGCCTGTTCAAACGAGGCTTTCATGTCGTCCTGCAACCTTGCAAAACGGGGGATCTGATCCATCTGGCCATGGGTGATCGCATGCATGCGCCTGTAACAGTCGTCGCCTGGACGCGAGAAATTTTCCCAGGCCACCGCGGCACGGCAGGACATCTCTACCGCATTCGTGGCGCGACGGGACATCTCTGCTGCTTCCGCGGCGCGGCCGGACTAGTCTGCTGCATCGACAGCGCGGCGGGACCTCCGTGCTACTTCAGCGGCGCGACGGGACCTCTGTGCTGCTACTTCCACGCGGCGGGACATGTCGGTTGCTCTCACAGCGAGGCGGGACATCTCTCGTGCTTCCACTTCCATGCTCGCCTCTCCCTGGTGGCAATCTCTCGACCTAGAACTCACGCTAGCCATGGCAGACGCAAGGGAAGGATGCTGAATGGCTTGTTTGTTTTTGTGGATGAGGAGTTGAGGAGGAATGCGCAGTCATCTTGGCATACTAGTATTTATAACTGAGTACTAATATGCTCCTAAGTGGGAAACCTTTTAGGTTGTGATCGGTGTGAACAAGTTTGCAATTCAATATAGCGTGGAGTAATTTGGAATGTGACGAGACGCAAGCTCAAAATTTATTGACGGTTCAAGTTTCGAAGTGCGGCACTATTCCCGGATGGAGTACTTCTTTTTCTACTCTCTCCTTTCCGGTTTAATAGGGCTTATCTCAAAATTTTAGTTTTTTCCATTTTATAAGGCTCAATTTGGTTGTTCCCCAACACATGTTCAGATTCCAAGGTGCATTAAATCATTGCATGCAAGTATTAAGAGAAAATTGACCAATGCATGTACTTTATGCATGCATGCATTGCAATTAATGCATTGGTAAACATAGTTTTTTATCGCCACCAAAACCCACCATTTATTAAGCTAAAGTAGACCAAGGTAATCCCTATATTAGCATATTACTAAGATAAATAGAAGGCACTGTAGAAACATTTAGGACGTGAGCTTGTCAATCTGAATGTGGAGGGACACAAGCTTAGCCCCGGCCAGCAGCTTGGGCGGAACTGTCAAGAAGGTCAGCTCCTGCACGTCGACGTTGCCGGGATCCTTGCTGCTTGTCACCTCCATTTCCACCTTGACGGTGTTGGTCGTGCCTTTGGGCTCCCTCGGTGGGCCGTTCGCCCACAGCTTGGCCACATAGTGTGGCAGTGGGGACGCCCCCGCACTGATGCAGATGACTGACACGATGATAGGCGCGCTGATGTCGAGCACGCCGCCGACCAAGAAAAACGCGCGGTGGTCCTCCTCCGCGAACAGCAAGAGCCGTGGCTCCGACAGTGGCACTTGCAGCTGGAGCACCTTGCCGTACTGGATCCTGTGAACGGGCATGGGATGCGCGGTGCTGATGTGGTGGTAGAGCGCCGGTGGCGGGCCTTTGTAGCCGCAGACAGGCATGGGGCATTTGCAGGGCGCGAGCGGACACATGCTCCGGTGATCTGCGAGCTTGTGGTAAGTGACGTAGAGCCCACATCCTTCATGCGGGCACTCCACCCTCACCGACGAAAGGACGGAGTCCACCGCCGTGTTCCGCACGTCAAAGCCACCACCGCGCTCGCACTTCTGGCACTGCCGCTGGTTCCCGGGGCACTCGACGCGACAGTCCACACAGGCCAGGTGCCCTCCCTTGCACTGCAAAAATCAATCGAACAACACATCAATCAAGAAACCTGCACCTTGCTCAATCAGCCGAACGGACAAGGTGTATTCGAACCTCATACACTAGAGGTGTCAAGGGGCGGAGGCACAAGGGGCAGTGGAGCTCGGTGAGGTCCATCGAGACCTTAGAGAGCTCCATCGTCGGGTCCTGTTCGGTCTGCATGATCTCGCCCTCCTCGTGCACAACCATCTCTCGACTTGGGCCGGGGTATTACAAAGCTTTACTGTCACATATTTTATACTACTTCAAGGTGCATTAAATCAACACATGCAAGTATCAAAAGGAGAGTCACGGCAAGCATGCATGCGTTGTAATTAATGCATCGGTAAACGCAAATTATTGAAATATATCGAGTGCAGTGCTTTGATGTGTCGCGTCAACTCGTACATCAACGAGAAGTTTGATTATCCTCTCCCTTGCCGACTTAAATGCACCTGCCTTTGGCTGTATGACAGGTTGGCCACACACCTGTCGGGCCCATCTGTCATACACGCAATGGCAGGAGCGTCCCTCCCTCGCCCATGAGCATGGTGGCTGGCAAGACTAGGAGAAGCTTTCGCTACACACTCTCCCTCCCGCACGCGGTGGACATGCAGCAGTTCAATCGGTGTCAAATGGCCAGAAGCGTACTGTAGTACTCCTCCAGTGCAGTAGTACTCCATCATTGTTCGACTTCCCGAAGAGGCGAAGAGCCAAGCGCAGCCCGGACACTCGTGTGGCAGTTTCATGTGTAGAGTAGTCTAGGATAGCGTGTACCGTGCCTGTAAGCTTAAAATCGTTGGGGTCGGCTCCATGCTATGTGGCCGTCTTGAAGTTTAAAAAAAATTAAAATAGTCTTCTGGCCCTACCTGACACCCTGGTGATTGTAGTTTGCACGCTCATCTGGTCAAGACAGGAATATATATTTTAATTTGTTTTTTTCTTTGAAAAGGGGGGACTCCTCGGCCTCTGCATCAGAATGATGCATATGGCCACATATATTTTAATTTGTGGTGGGTAAATGTTAGAGGTTGTAGCAAATATATTGTACACTGCGGGTCTTTCAGCCAAGTTTAGAGGCAAGCATGTGGGGCCAGTGCTATGATGTGTCGCGTCAACTCGTACAACGAGGAGAAGCTTGATTTTACTACACCCCTTCTCCCTCACCCATGCACGCGGTTGCTCGCAAACGAGGACAGGATTTTACTTAGTAGTACTTCTACAACAAGCTATCCGTCCCGCTCGCGGTGGACGGACATGCAGCAGTGGATTCGACACTGTAGAAGCAATAGTAGTAACATCATTGTTCGTCTTCTCGAAGAGGCAAAGAGCCAAGCGCAAACCGAACGTTGCAGTTGCGAACATTGGAGCACGCATATAGCCAGGCTCTTGCATGAGACAAAATTGCTATGTGAGCCCACTATTGTACTAGTACGTACAACTACTTGCTAGTATAGCTCTGTAAACCAGAAAGGAGTATTTGCCCTTCTAGAGATTTCAACAAGTGACTAGACTACACCGAGACGGAGTACATATGGAGCAAAATGAGTGAATCTGCACCGTAAATAAATACTCCCTCCGTCCCATAATATAAGAGCGTTTTTGACACTACACTAGTGTCAAGAACGTTCTTATATTATGGATAGAGGGAGTACGTACTAGTTCTATCGTTTTCCTCTCCGAGGTGCACAATATTGAGTATACTGACTAGTCTCTTTTTGACATGCATTTACGTTTTTTACACAGTACAGATGCAAGCGCTCATATACACGCGCATACACTCACCCCTATGAACGCACACACGCACGACACTATCATCTTGAAATTTACGAAGTCACCATAGGCACCTCATCGTCGACGGGTCCATAGGTGCTTCAATGCCAAGGAGGGAGAGGGTAGCGGTTCCCGAGACGTTGAACGGTCAATGATGCATCCTCAATTACATGCAGAGGAAATTAATTGGAGAAGCAGAATAGAGCCAGCACGATGTGATGCAACAGAGTTTGGAGTCTCATATAATAAAGGCGCCACACCACTCCAATCCATCGACTCCCAAGTCTCTGCGGAACACTGCTCACTCCAATCCAAGACCAAGTGACCAGAAGCCAGAAGCACCTATGGAGGCGATGGACGCGAGCGGCAGTCGGCTGTGCCAAATCATCCAAGGCGCCAGCCTACGGCCCCGCACCATGCAGCGTTTCCACACGGTGCTGGCGACCGCAGGCATCGTAGCCCTCGCCGACGCCGGCTTTGCCTCTCGCATGGACGACATGATGGTCAACTCCATACGCAAGTTCACCGCCGTCAAGAAGCGCGCGACGACCTTGCCGTACTGCTCCAGCCTGCGCGCCCAGGCTCCTCATTGCCTGCCACCCTCATCGGCCTCAATGGTGACGAACTCTTTCAAGCCCTGGTGGCCCTGCAGGTGCCGGAGGTCGCGACGAAGAATGTGCATCTCGAGGCCGCGCTCGCCGAGCAGCGCCTTGCCATGCAAGAAACCGTCTACCTACACATCCACGTCTGCGAGGAAATCGTCTACATAGGCCACTACAAGTCAAGCGAGGATAGAAATACGTTGGCCTTCTTCCAGCGGCTGGAATCTTTGGACGCCATTGTTCAGAAGCACGTCGACCTGGCCACGAAAGCCGCTGCTACTTAGGTGCCGTTCGGTGGGCCGGCACCCTGAGTCGAGGAGGTGGACGTCGTTGATGGATGCATATCTTCTTCTTGCCTCCTGTAACCATCACTGCATCGCCTCGTGGCCTTAATGTTTTATTAGTATAGTACTCCCTTCGTTCCCAAATATAAGTCTTTCTAAAGATTCCAGCAAGTGACTACTACATACGGAGCAAAATGAGTGAATCTCCACTCTAAACTATGTCTACATACATCTATATGCTGTATTCCATTTGAGATAGTATTTAAAAAGGCTTATATTTATGAACGGAGGGAGCATATGGCATTTTTATTCCAGTCGTAACGTTTTCACTGTGAGGTGGGGCCGCGGTTAAGCAAACCCACCCCGCCCACTGGGCGTCGGCCGAGTTTAGAATTAGAAGAGAGAAACGAGGGAGGAGAGCTAGTTCTAGCACGGACGCTGTTGTTAGATGGGACTCGTGTTTATAGAATAGGAGTACTGAGCACTCGTGCCTCTTTTTTTTGAGGGAAAAAATAGTCATATGTCTAGTACTACTAGTTGGGTGCATGCGACCTATAGCTGTCATCACTTTAGGTCTCCTTTTTGAACCGCGACTACGCTTCACAGTACATATTATTTCACGCATTTATCCTCCTATATGTACTCCTAGGCTATTTCCACGTGCTCCCATTCGCCGACATGTGGGACATAGAGCATCTGGGTCGTAGTGCATGCACGACTCGGAGCATATGCCGGGGTACTTTACATTTCAGACCTCACGAATTTCATGCAAACCTCCCGCAGAAGAATAAATAAATGAATGAATTACTACATGAAACCGGATTATTTTCGTGGAAACCGAAGCATGTTCATTAAATTTTGGACATAACATGTTTATAAAAAATGACCGGACCGAAACTAGTCTAAGGGCCTCTTTGATTTTTTCCGGCAAAAAAAAGGGCCTCTTTGATTCGCAGGATACTGAAAACACAGGATGGGGAAAGTATGATGCCGATGAACCGAGATGAGGAGAACTCTAACTCAGTTAGAGGTTAGAGTTAGATTCTAACTCTAAACCAAAGAGGTGTATGGATGGCAGGGTTAGATTGAAAATAAATGCTCTATCTCAATCATTTGACTACTTTGGACCCTATTTCCTGCCGGATTTGGAGGGTGCTTGGATACGTTTTAGTTCCATGACTAAAAGTAGTGAGACTAAAGCTTGCTAGCCTCACCCATGCTTGGATCCAAATACTAAAGAGACTAAAATCAAGTCAATGAGCATTTATTATCCTCCAAACCCTCCAATCCAGAACTTGCCTGTGTTAAAGGAGAGGAGTTAAATGAGGAGAGAGATGACTAATCCTCATTTTAGTAGGGGTACCCCTGACTAAATTTTTTTAGTCTCAAGACTAGTTTTAGCCCCTCTTTAGTCAGGGGTGCTTGGAACTTTTAGCCTCTTAAAGAGACTATTTTTAGTTAGACTAAAATAAGTCCCTTGGATCCAAGCACCCTCTTGGTGTGGCCGGCTCTTCTGTGGCCTCCTCCCGCTCACAATTGACACAAATGAACCATCTATACAAATCAAGCATGCAAATCATGATAATTTTTACTTTGTCCATACAAATGAGATATCCCACTTAAACATACAAGTCGTCAATCAAGCTTCACAAAATAAAAAAAACACTTCATGAAACAAAGAATGAGCTAACTCATCACAGAAGTCATTCACGATAGGGAGGGAGCCCGGAGCCCCTCACGCACCGAGGGAGGAGCTCTCCATTGTCGCTCTAGAGGATGGCTCTGTAGAGCCCAAGTGTAATGCCCCGGATATAACTTTCCCAATTTGTACTCCAACTCTTGCCGTTTCCGGCGTTAAGTTATATTTATTTCCTCGGGTTCGGGTTTTGTCTCCGTGTGTTGTTGTCGTTGTCATGCATCTCATATCATTTCACCATGTGCATTGCATTTGCATACGTGTTCGTTTCATGCATTCGAGCATTTTCCCCGTTGTCCGTTTTGCATTCCGGCGCTTCGTTCTCCTCCGGTGGTCATTTCTAGCTTTCTTTCGTGTGTGGGGATTGAACATTTCCGGATTGGACCGAGACTTGCCAAGCGGCCTTGGTTTACTACCGGTAGACCGCCTGTCAAGTTTTGTGTCATTTGGACTTCGTTTGATACTCCAACAGTTAACCGAGGGACCGAAAAGGCCTCATGTGTGTTGCAGCCCAACACCACTCCAATTTGGCCCAAAACCCACCAAACACTG
Source organism: Triticum dicoccoides (assembly GCF_002162155.2). Classification (NCBI taxonomy): domain Eukaryota; kingdom Viridiplantae; phylum Streptophyta; class Magnoliopsida; order Poales; family Poaceae; genus Triticum; species Triticum dicoccoides. The sequence continues at coordinate 316,769,422 of NC_041388.1, forward strand.
CTCCATGTCCTAGAGCGTTCGATCACGATCGCGTGGCCAAAAACCGCACCTCTTTTGGACTCTCCTAGCTCCCTCTATACCTATATATACACCCCCTCCAAAAATTCGCGGTTCAATCCACCCCTAACCCTAAAAAGAGAGATCTCCGCGCGGCCGGACGTGTCCGCCCGCCGCCAGATGAAAATCCCGCCGTCCACCGCCGGCCCGGTCCACTCGCGTGCCGCCACGAGGCAAGTCGCCGCCACCACCGCCCGCGGCCCGGCCGGCCCGCGGTCAGCCCTCTCCTCCCGCGACC
>NC_041388.1:316769952-316784020 GCF_002162155.2 Triticum dicoccoides
CGATCCGCCGCTGCCGCCTCGGATCCTCGCCGCCCCGCGTCCCCGTGGCCGGATCCGGTCCCCGGGGAGCTCCACCGCCTCCTCCACGCTCTCTCCGGCCACCTCCAACGAACTCCGGCGCCGGCCATCCTCGGGAAACGCACTCCGGTGAACAGTGCATCGGGCCGGATCTCAGATCTGAAAAACCCTAGCGGTTGACTTTTTCCCCTCTCCTCCTAATTTTTTATGCATACTTTGACCTGTGATATCTCCGCATCTGTAGCTCCGATTTGGGCATATAGCATATCAAAATGTTCGTCTCGATGAGTACATCATTTCATTCCTTTGCATCATTTTCATTTGAGTGCATATTGATGCCCGAAATGCTGTTAGAAGGAGGCTTCATGAGTTTATTGTCAGATCTGCTAGTTCATGTTAGACTTTTGTCATTTTTGCCATGATTTTTGTGTGCATGATATGCCCGTGAGTTCTTCATATGTTTTGTTAAGGGTTTTGTCATCTATCCAGAGGTGCAACCCATGTATTTTTAGGATGTGTGTGGTGACTTGTGCAAGCTTGCAAAGTGGTGCACTTGCTAATTCTGTTTTCAGGGACTTAGTAATTTCACTAAGTCCTGGGATTGTTTATCTCATGATGCCATATGTTCTTGTTGTTTCCTAGTGATCCGTGCCTCTTTTGAGGATGATCAGTAAATGAGTTTTGTTAATCTTGTAGTTGTCTTTCCATCCATGTCTTTGTTTGCAATTATGGAGAACCCTAGCTTGAGTCAATCGAGCTCTACTTTTGCTTCGTTGCGAATCTGCGCAGATCGTCAACTTATTTGCGATTTTGCCGATGTTATTGTAGTTGATCCGTGCATGCTATGCCATTGTTCTTGCCATGTCTAGCTTGCATTTTGTGCCTTCTTAAGGGATGTATGCTTGTATTGCCATGACTTGCACCGTGGTGAGTGCATCGAGCTTGTAAACATGCCTTCGTGAGTTATGTTTCAGCATGTCCCAGTTTTCACTAAGTCTGAAAACTGATTATGTTTTTGCTATGTTCGTGTGCTTGTTAGTATATTTTGTGATCCCTTTTGGCTCAAGGTCACTAAGGGACTTATGTTAAGCTTGTTGCGTAGCTCCATGACATGTCTTGCTTTGTCATGTTCAGGTCCTGTAGCATGTTGTTTCGTTACTCCGAAGAGGGCTATATGGTCTGAAATTCCAGACAAGTGTTAATTTCACCAAGTCTGAGATCTGTTTACCATTTGCGTTTTTGCCATGCTTGTTTGAACCTGTTAATGGATGAATTGGCCGTAGCTCAGTGCTAGACTTTTGTTAAGCATCTTGTGTGCATCCCTGACATGTATTTTGATGTCATGTTTGGGTGCTGTATCATGTTCATCTCGTTGCATTTAGATGCCTACTTGCTGTAAATCGCAGACCGGTGTCATTTTTGAATCGCTTGCCATTTCCAAACCGTAACTCCGATTCCGGCGTTCTTTATATTGTTTTCAAGCGTTTTCATCTCATATTTCCAGTGGCACCCTTGGAATTCCAAGTTGAGGCCAGCTTCATGCATTTCTGTCATATCTTGCATTTTGCATCCCGCATCGCATCCCGCATAGCATATCATCTTTGCATCGTGTTGTTTGAGTTCGCACGTGGTTGATTGTATCCTTGTTGCTTGTTTGTCTTGTTTGGGTAGAGCCGAGAGACGAGTTCGCTAACGAGGATCCTGTTGAGTTTGCTTGTGAGGACCCAATCAACTCTGACAACTGTGCAGGCAAGATGATCATACCCTCGAAATCACTACTATCTTTGCTATGCTAGTTTGCTCGCTCTTTGCTATGCCAATGCTATGATGCCTACCTTTTGCTTGTCAGCCTCCCAATTGCCATGTCAAACCTCTAACCCACCATGTCCTAGCAAACCATTGATTGGCTATGTTACCGCTTTGCTTAGCCCCTCTTATAGCGTTGCTAGTTGCAGATGAAGATTGGAGCCGTTCCTTGTTGGAACATTTATTTACTTGTTGGGATATCATTATATTGCTATGTTATCTTAATGCATCTATATACTTGGCAAAGGGTGGAAGGCTCGGCCTCTCGCCTAGTGTTTTGTTCCACTCTTGCCGCCCTAGTTTCCGTCATATCGGTGTTATGTTCCCGGATTGTTGCGTTCCTTACGCGGTTGGGTTATAATGGGAACCCCTTGATATTTCGCCTTGATTAAAGCTTTTCCAGCAATGCCCAACCTTGGTCTTACCATTCGCCACCTAGCCTTTTCTTTCCCTTGGGTTCTGCAGACTCAAGGGTCATCTTATTTTAACCCCCCCCCCGGGCCAGTGCTCCTCTGAGTGTTGGTCCCACTGAGCGATGTCCGGGGGCTACCGGGGGCAACTCTGGGCTGGCCTACCCGACGTCTTGCTCATCTGAGTGTGCCCTGAGAAAGAGATATGTGCAGCTCCTATCGGGATTTGTCGGCACATTCGGGCGGTGTTGCTGGTCTTGTTTTAACCTGTCGAAGTGTCTTGAGTTACCGAGATATCGAGTCTGATCGGAATTTCTTGGGAGTTGGTCTATTCCTTTGTTGACCGTGAGAGCTTGTCATGGGCTAAGTTGGGACTCCCCTGCAGGGATTGAACTCTCGAAAGCCGTGCCCACGGTTATGGGCAGATGGGAATTTGTTAATGTCCGGTTGTAGATAACTTGAACCTTATTTAATTAAAATGTATCAACCGAGTGTGTTACCGTGATGGCCTCTTCTCGGCGGAGTCCGGGAAGTGGACACGGTGTTGGAGTAATGTTTGCGCAGGTTGTTCTCTAGCTTCTCGCTCGTGCTTTGCCTCCTCTTCTCGCTCTCTTTTGCGATTAAGTTAGCCACCATACTTGCTAGTCACTTGCTGCAGCTCCACTCATATTTTACCTTGCCATTCCTATAAGCTTAAATAGTCTTGATCGCGAGGGTGCGAGATTGCTGAGTCCCTGTGGCTCACAGATTACCGTTACAGCAGATGCAGGGCCGGATGATTCCGCTCCAAGAGACGCGTATGAGCTCAAGTGGGAGTTCGACGAAGACTCTCAACGATACTACGTTTCCTTTCCCGATGATCAGTAGTGGTGCCCAGTTGGGGGTGAACGGGACCGTGTCGCATGTTGGGTTCTCTTTTACTTTGGCGCCGTAGTCGAGCATTGAGTGTTTTGGATGATGTAATGTTATTTATGTACTTGATTGACATGGCGAGTGTAAGCCAACTATGTTATCTCCCCTTTTATTATTACATTACATGGGATGTTTGTGAAGATTGCCTAACTTGCGACATATGCCTTCAATGCGATTATGTCTCTAAGTCGTGCCTCGACACGTGGGAGCTATAGTCGCATGGAGGGTGTTTCAAGTTGGTAATCAGAGCCATCCCCGACCTTAGGAGCCCCATTGCTTGATCATTTTTAGCGGCCTAGTTGTGTCTAGAAAAATGTTTTGAGTCTTTTAGGAATTATATATCGGAAAGTTTAGGAATTCTTTTTACTTCTCAGTCTCATCATCGCTCTGGTAAGGCATCCTGACGTAGAGTTTTGACTCTTCTCTTCTCAAATTTCACTAAAAAAAATTTAGGATCATGCGGGTATCTTGGAATCGTTCTGATGGTTTTATGATGAGAACATTGACTTGGTGCCTCCTGTTATGGGTTTAGTGGAAGTGTCCCCGGGAGTTGAGCTCTTGTTGTAACACCCTGGATGTAACTTCCCCTTTTTGTACTCCGACTCTTGCCATTTCCGGCGTTAAGTTATTTTATTTTCTCGGGTTCGGGTCTTCGTCTCCGTGTGTTGTTATCTTTGTCATGCATCTCATATCATGTCATCATGTGCATTGCATTTGCATACGTGTTCGTCTCATGCATTCGAGCATTTTCCCCGTTGTCTGTTTTGCATTCCGGAGCTTCGTTCTCCTCCGGTGGTCATTTCTATCTTTCTTTCGTGTGTGGGGATTAAACATTTCTAGATTGGACCGAGACTTGCCAAGCAGCCTTGGTTTACTACCGGTAGACCGCCTGTCAAGTTTCGTGTCATTTGGACTTCGTTTGATACTCCAACGGTTAACCGAGGGACCGAAAAGGCCTCGTGTGTGTTGCAGCCCAACACCCCTCCAATTTGGCCCAAAACCCACCAAACTCTGCTCCATGTCCTAGAGCGTTCGATCACGATCGCCTGGCCAAAAACCGCACCTCTTTTGGACTCTCCTAGCTCCCTCTATGCCTATATATACACCCCCCTCCAAAAATTCGTAGTTCAATCCACCCCTAACGCTAAAAAAGAGATCTCCGCGTGGCCGGACGTGTCCGCCCGCCGCCGGACGAAAATCCCGCCGTCCGCCGCCCGCCCGGTCCACTCGCCTGCCGCCACATGGCAAGTCGCCGCCACCACCGCCCGCGGCCCGGCCGGCCCGCGGTTGGCCCTCTCCTCCCGCGACCGGGCCCCGCCTCTTCCTCCCTCGCGCGTGCCCCGCGCCGCCGTCGTCCCCACGCCCGGCCGTCGCCTCCCCGATCCGCCGCCGCCGCCCCGGAACCTCGCCGTCGTCCCCACGCCCGGCCGCCGCCGCCCCGATCCGCCGCCGCCGCCTCGGATCCTCGCCGCCCCGCGTCCCCGTGGCCGGATCCGGTCCCCGGGGAGCTCCACCGCCTCCTCCACGCCCTCTCCGGCCACCTCCGACGAACTCCGGCGCCGGCCATCCTCGGGAAACGCGCTCCGGTGAATAGTGCATCGGGCCGGATCTCAGATCTGAAAAACCCTAGCGGTTGACTTTTCCCCCTCTCCTCCTAATTTTTCATGCATACTTTGACCTATGATATCTCCGCATCCGTAGCTCCGATTTGGGCATATAGCATATCAAAATGTTCGTCTCGATGAGTAGATGATTTCATTCCATTGCATCATTTTCATTTGAGTGCATCTTGATTCCCGAAATGCTGTTAGAAGGAGGCTTCGCGAGTTTATTGTCAGATCTGCTAGTTCATCTTAGAATTTGGTCATTTTTGCCATGATTATTGTGTGCATGCTATGCCCGTGAGTTCTTCATATATTTTGTTAAGGGTTTTGTCATCTATCCAGAGGTGCAACCCATGTATTTTTAGGATGTGTGTGGTGACTTGTGCAAGCTTGCAAAGTGGTGCACTTGCTAATTCAGTTTTCAGGGACTTAGTAATTTTCACTAAGTCTGGGATTATTTAGTTCATGATGCCATATGTCCATCTTGTTTCCTAGTGATCCGTGCCTCTTTTGAGGATGATCAGTAAAGGAGTTTTGTTAATCTTGTTATGCTCTATCCATCCATGTCCTTGTTTGGAATAGTGGAGCACCCTAGCTTGAGTCAATCGAGCTCTATTTTTGCTTCGTTGTGAATCTGGGCAGATCGTCAACTTGTTTGCGATTTTGCCGATGTTATTGTAGTTGATCCGTGCATGCTATGCCATTGTTCTTTCCATGTCTAGCTTGTATTTTGTGTCTTATTTATGGGTGTATGCTTGTCTTGCCATGACTTGCACCGTGGTGAGTGCATCGAGCTCATAAACATGCCTTCGTGAGTTATGTTTCAGCATGTCCCAGTTTTCACTAAGTCTGAAAACTGATTATGTTTTTGCTATGTTCGTGTGCTTGTTAGTATATTTTGTGATCCCTTTTGGCTCAAGGTCACTAAGGGACTTTTGTTAAGCTTGTTGAGTATCTCCATTCCATGTCTTTCGTTGTCCTGTTCAGGTCTTGTAGCATGTTGTTTCGTTACTCCGAAGAGGGCTATATGATCTGAAATTCCAGACAAGTGTTGATTTCACTAAGTCTGAGATCTGTTTACCATTTGCATTTTTGCCATTCTTGTTTGAACCTCCTAATGGATGAATTGGACTTAGCTCAGTGCTAGACTTTTGTTAAGCATCTTGTGTGCATCCCTGCCATGTATTTTGATGTCATGTTTGGGTGATGTATCATGTTCATCTCGTTGCATTTAGACGCAGACTGGTGTCATTTTTGAATCGCTTGCCATTTCCAAACCGTAACTCCGATTCCGGTGTCCTTTATATCGTCTTCAAGCGTTTTCATCTCATCTTTCCAGTGGCACCCTTGGAATTCCAAGTTGAGGCAAGCTTCATGCATTTCCTGTCATATCTTGCATTTTGCATCCCGCATCGCATCCCGCATGGCATATCATCTTTACGTCGTGTTGTTTGAGTTTGCACGTGGTTGATTGTATCCTTGTTGCTTGTTTGTCTTGTTTGGGTAGAGCCGGGAGACGAGTTCGCTAAAGAGGAGCCCGTTGAGTTTGCTTGTGAGGATCCAGTCAACTCTGACAACTGTGCAGGCAAGATGATCATACCCTCGAAATCACTACTATCTTTGCTATGCTAGTTTGCTCGCTCTTTTGCTATGCCATTGCTACGATGCCTACCACTTGCTTGCAAGCCTCCCAAATTGCCATGTCAAACCTCTAACCCACCATGTCCTAGCAAACCGTTGATTGGCTATGTTACCGCTTTGCTCAGCCCCTCTTATAGCGTTGCTAGTTGCAGGTGAAGATTGGAGCCGTTCCTTGTTGGAACATTTATTTATTGTTGGGATATCATTATATTGCTATGTTATCTTAATGCATCTATATACTTGGCAAAGGGTGGAAGGCTCGGCCTCTCGCCTAGTGTTTTGTTCCACTCTTGCCGCCCTAGTTTCCGTCATATCGGTGTTATGTTCCCGGATTGTTGCGTTCCTTACGCGGTTGGGTTATAATGGGAACCCCTTGATATTTCGCCTTGATTAAAGCTTTTCCAGCAATGCCCAACCTTGGTCTTACCATTCGCCACCTAGCCTTTTCTTTCCCTTGGGTTCTGCAGACTCAAGGGTCATCTTATTTTAACCCCCCCCCCGGGCCAGTGCTCCTCTGAGTGTTGGACCCACTGAGCGATGTCCGGGGGCTACGAGGGGCAACTCTGGGCTGGCCTACCCGATGTCTTGCTCATCTGAGTGTGCCTTGAGAAAGAGATATGTGCAGCTTCTATCGGGATTTGTCGGCACATTCGGGCGGTGTTGCTGGTCTTGTTTTAACCTGTCGAAGTGTCTTGAGTTACCGAGATAACAAGTCTGATCGGAATGTCTTGGGAGGAGGTCTATTCCTTCGTTGACCGTGAGAGCTTGTCATGGGCTAAGTTGGGACTCCCCTACAGGGATTGAACTTTCGAAAGCCGTGCCCGCGGTTATGGGCAGATGGGAATTTGTTAATGTCCGGTTGTAGATAACTTGAACCTTAATTAATTAAAATGTATCAACTGAGTGTGTTACCGTGATGGCCTCTTCTCGGCGGAGTCCGAGAAGTGGACACGGTGTTGGAGTCATGTCTGCGCAGGTTGCTCTCTAGTTTCTCGCTCGTGCTTTGCCTTCTCTTCTCGCTCTCTTTTGCGAATAAGTTAGCCACCATACTTGCTAGTCGCTTGCTGCAGCTCCACTCATATTTTACCTTGCCATACCTATAAGCTTAAATAGTCTTGATCGCGAGGGTGCGAGATTGCTGAGTCCCTGTGGCTCACAGATTACTATTACACCAGATGCAGGGCCCGACGGTTCCGCTCCAGGAGACGCGTATGAGCTCAAGTGGGAGTTCAACGAAGACTCTCAACGATACTATGTTTCCTTTCCCGATGATCAGTAGTGGTGCCCAGTTGGGGGTGATTGGGACCGTTATCGCATGTTGGGTTCTCTTTTATTTTGGCGCCGTAGTCGGGCCATGAGTGTTTGGATGATGTAATGTTAATTTATGCACTTGATTGACGTGGCGAGTGTAAGCCAACTATGTTATCTCCCCTTTTATTATTATTACATGGGATGTTGTGAAGATTGCCTAACTTGCGACAAGTGCCTTCAATGCGATTATGTCTCTAAGTCGTGCCTCGACATGTGGGAGCTATAGTCGCATCGAGGGTGTTACAAGTTGGTAATCAGAGCCTTACCCGACCTTAGGAGCCCCATTGGTTGATCGTTTTTAGCGGCCGAGTTGTGTCTAGAAAAATGTTTTGAGTCTTTTAGGAATTATATATCGGAGAGTTTAGGAATTCTTTTTACTTCCCAGTCTCCTCATCGCTCTGGTAAGGCATTCTAACGTAGAGTTTTGACTCTTCTCTTCTCAAATTTCACTAAAAAAAATTTTAGGATCACGCGGGTATCTTGGAATCGTTCCGATGGTTTTATGATGAGAACATTGACTTGGTGCCTCCTGTCAGGGGTTTAGTGGAAGTGTCCCGGGGAGTTGAGCTCTGAGGTGTTGTCATCATAATTTTATCGTTGTAGTTCTGGAATACCTGAGTTTAGTACGCCGACATCGAAAATCTCTTTTATGCATTTCGTTGGTGAGATAACCTCGACGCCACCCAGTACTGGGGCGGGAGTTCGGGAGTATCGCCATAACTTGTATAACGGATGCTTTTCGAAGGTTGAGGTAGATGGTTTCCGAAGGTTTCTTGGTTATGTGTTGAAGCATGGATACAGCTGGATGTAGGATTTGCTAGTTTGGGTGAGATATTATGCTTCCCCTGTATCCCCAACACCTGATTGCATAACCGGAAAGGTTCGGGAGTTTCATAGGTGGGAATTCTAGTAGCTCTAGTTCTTCTTCCACGGATAATGCTTTGAGATTGAGATTTCTTACCGATTATTCGTTCTTGATCCGTACCTTGTTGATTTATTTCTCTACCTTAATTCTACGTGGCTTCTCAATTTATGGATATGTGACCATTTCAAGAGGAATGCATTCGTTCATTTTGTTCGGATGTGAAGACTATATGTTGCAATTTTCATTCCGTTGGATTCAGCTTCAATAAGTTATCTGTCAATGTGCTAATGGTGGTCAACCTCTTCAGGATGGCTCCTCCAACGCGCACGACTCCGAATCCTGATCCGCCACCACCTCCACCTCCTCCAGAGGCATGGCAAGCTGTGATGGCCGCAACCAATGCAAACACACAGCTGATCATGCAAATTCTCCAAGAGCGCAATCAAGGCAGTCAACGGAATCAAGGCAGCAATCAGAGTCACTTTGCTACACTCAACCAGTTCCTTGCTAACAGGCCAAAGACTTTCAGCAATTGTGTTGAGGCAACCAATGCTGACGATTGGCTTGTGGATCTGTGCAAGCATTTCGAGTGCAGTAACGTCAGGCCTGAGGACTTTGTCAAGTTCGCTTCCTTCCAACTCAAAGATCAAGCTGCAGAATGGTTCCAGCAGTACAAAGACTCCAGAGGTGGACATGTTATCACTTGGGATGATTTCCGTCGAGATTTCCGAGCTCATCATATTCTGCAGAGCGTGGTTGAAAGCAAGCGTGAGGAATTCTGCAATCTGAAGCAAGGCTCTTTGTCTGTCTATGACTACAACAAGTTGTTCCAGAAGCTCGCCAGCTTTGCCAAGCAGGATGTCCCTGATGAGAAGAGCATGATATATATCAGTTCAGGGGTGGTCTTAGAGAAGATATTCAGCTCGCTCTTGTTCTCTTTGAGCCCTTGAGATACGATGAGTTCTACAACATGGCACTGAAGCAAGAGGCTACTCAGTTGAGGTGTGATGCTTCCAAGAAGCGAGTCAGAGATGTTACTCCTTCTTCCTCTACTCAAGTGGCCAAGCAACAGAAGTTTTGGCTTCCTCCTCCTCCGTTCTGTCAGCCGTTTCATCAGAAGAGCAAAGGTGGCAGTGGTTCTTCCCACCCACCCAACCCTGGCTTTCAGAACAAGACTTCGTCTCAAGCTCCAAGATCGAGTGCTTCGTATCACCGTCCACTTTCAGAGGTCACGTGCAGCAAGTGCCAACAGAAGGGTCACTATGCCAACAAGTGTCTCAACCAGAGGCGTCTTCCTCCTCCTCCTCCTCCTGTCAGATCGACAAGTACAGCTGTGGTCAAGCATAACCCCAAGTCCGCCAAGGTCAACTTGCTGAATGCAGCTCAGGCAGAGGAATCACCAGATGTGATCATGGGTAACCTTCCTGTTAATGACATTCCCGCAAGAGTTCTTTTTGACACTGGTGCATCTTTATCATTTTTGTCGAAGCCTTTTGCATCCATGCATGATGTGCATACTATTGATTTGCCTAAGCCGATAGCGGTTTCTTCTCCGGGTTTGTTCATGAACACCAAAATGATGGCTCCGGATGTTACTATCACATTGGGCGACTACAAGTTCCTTTCTTCTCCTATGGTGCTTGGTAACTCAGATATTGATCTTATTCTCGGAATGGATTGGCTTTCTAAGCACAAGGCTCAGCTTGATTGTGCAGCCAGGCAGATTCAATTTTCTCATTCGTCTGAGGATGTAATTGTCCTTGCCGCTCGTGATGATACCATTCGTCTGTTTTCTCTCAATGAGAAGGGTGAATTGGATGCCATCTCTCAAATTCCAGTCGTGTGAGAATACCAAGATGTCTTTCCAGAAGAGCTACCAGGAATGCCTCCGCACCGGCCAGTTGAATTCGTTATTGATCTTGAGCCTGGCACAGAACCTATGTGCAAACGTCCTTACAAGCTCGGACCTGAAGAGTTGAAGGAGCTGAAGAAGCAACTCGATGAGCAAGAGAGAATGGGTCTCATCCGGCCTAGTTCTTCTCCGTGGGGTTGTGGTGTTCTTTTTGTGAAGAAGAAGGATGGAACGGACCGACTTTGTGTTGATTACCGTCCAGTGAACAAGAAGACCATCAAGAACAAATACCCACTTCCCAACATCAATGAGCTGTTCGAACAACTCAAAGGTGCTCAAGTATTCTCCAAGCTTGATCTCCGTATGGCTTATCACCAGATTCGCATTTGTGAAGAAGATATTCCCAAGACAGCATTCAGAACAAGCTTTGGTTCATATGAATACACTGTCATGTCTTTTGGCCTCGCCAACGCTCCTCCGACGTTCTCTCGCATGATGAACTTCATCTTCAATGCCTACACCAATGACTTCGTTTTGGTCTATCTCGACGACATTCTGGTTTTCTCGAAGAACAAGGAAGATCATGCCAAGCACTTGCGTTTGGTTCTTGATAAGCTCAGGGAACATCAGTTCGACGCCAAGTTCCCCAAGTGTGAATTCTGGCTCGATGAGGTTCTTTATCTTGGTCATATCATCTCTGCCAAGGGCATTGCCGTGAATCCTGAGAAGGTGTTTGCAATTGTGAATTGGGAACCTCCTCAGAACGTGAAGCAACTCCGCAGTTTTCTCGGTCTCGCAAGCTATTGCCGAAGATTCGTTGAAAACTTTTCTAAGATCGCGAAGCCTCTCTCTAATCTTCTTCAGAAGCACGTCAAGTACGTTTGGTCTCCGGAGTGTGATATTGCTTTCAACACTTTGAAAGAGAAATTGATCATTGCTCCAGTTCTGACTCCGCCTGATGAATCCAAGCCGTACGAGGTCTTTTGTGATGCCTCTCTCCAAGGTCTTGGCGCAGTATTGATGCAAGAGAAGAAAGTTGTTGCTTATACATCTCGCTAGTTGAAGCCTAATGAGAAGAACTACCCCACTCATGATCTCGAGCTGGCGGCAGTTGTGCATGCTCTTTTGACTTGGAGACATCTTCTATTGGGAAGAAAAGTGGACATTTTCACTGATCACAAGAGTCTCAAGTACATCTTCACTCAGCCTAATCTCAACCTCAGGCAAACTCGATGGGTCGAAATGATTCAAGAGTATAATCCGAGTATCGAGTATACTCTAGGCAAGGCCAATGTGATTGCTGACGCTTTGAGCAGGAAGGCCTACTGCAACAGTCTGATTCTCAAGCCTTATCAACCCGAGCTTTGTGAAGCTTTCCGCAAACTTAACCTGCAAGTTGTTCCTCAAGGTTTCCTCGCCAACCTTCAAGTCTCTCCTACCTTAGAAGACCAGATTCGCCAAGCCCAGCTTCTTGATGCTATGGTGAAAAAGGTGAAGATTGGGATTGCCAAGAGTCAGTCCAAGTACAAGTGCTACCGCCTTGATGACAAGGACACTCTTTTCTTCGAGGATCGTATTGTTTTGCCCAAAGGTGAACTTCGTAAAGTGATCATGAACGAGGCTCACAATTCTCTCCTCACCATCCACCCTGGGAGCACGAAGATGTATCAGGACCTTAAGCAAGCTTATTGGTGGACTCGAATGAAGCGCGAGATCGCTCAATTCGTGAATGAATGTGATGTCTGCAGAAGAGTGAAGGCAGAACACCAAAGGCCAGCAGGTCTCCTCCAACCTCTTGCCATTCCAGAATGGAAGTTTGACCACATTGAAATAGACTTCGTGACTGGGTTTCCAAAGTCCAAGCGTGGCAATGATGCTATATTCGTTGTCATCGACAAACTCACCAAAGTGGCTCATTTTCTGCCTATCAAAGAGTCGATCACTGCAGCTCAATTGGCGGAACTCTATACCTCTCGAATTGTCTCTCTGCACGGTATTCCTCAAGTGATCTCTTCAGACCGTGGCAGCATCTTTACCTCGAAGTTTTGGGATTCTTTTCAGAAGGCCACGGACACCAACATCCGCTTCAGCACAGCTTTCCATCCTCAAACAAGCGGTCAAGTCGAGCGTGTCAACCAGATTCTTGAAGATATGCTCAGGGCTAGTGTGATCTCCTTCGGCATGAAGTGGGAGGATTGTCTTCCTTATGCTGAATTCTCCTACAACAACAGTTTTCAAGCAAGTTCGGGCAAGGCCCCTTTTGAAATTCTGTATGGCAGGAAGTGCCGTACCCCTCTCAACTGGTCTGAAACCGGTGAACGTCAGCTTTTGGGTAATGACTTAATCACAGAAGCAGAAGAAATGTGCAAAGTCATTCGTGATAACCTCAAAGCAGCCCAATCCCGCCAGAAGAGCTACTATGATAGTAAGCACCGCGATTTGGCTTTCCAGATCGGAGATCATGTTTACCTCCGCGTCTCTCCTATGAAAGGTACTCGTTGGTTCGGTATCAAAGGGAAGCTTGCCCCTAGATACATGGGACCTTTCAAGATTGTCAGCAAGAGAGGCGACCTCACCTATCAACTCGAGCTTCCTTGAAACTTTGCAAATGTTCATGACGTGTTCCATGTCTCTCAGCTTCAAAAGTGCTTCAAGACTCCTGACCGCACCGTCGACTTCGAGGACATTGATCTCCAAGAAGATCTCTCTTATCGTGAGCACCCAGTTGCTATTCTTGAAGATACTGAATGCAAGACTCGCAACAAGTCAATCAAATTTCTCAAAGTCAAGTGGTCACACCATTCCGACCGTGAAGCTACCTGGGAACGCGAGGATCACCTCCGTTCTGAGTACCCGGAGTTCTTTCAGTCCTAGATCTCGGGACGAGATCCTTTCGTAGTGGTGGAGTGTTGTAATGCCCCGGATATAACTTTCCCAATTTATACTCCAACTCTTGCCGTTTCCGGCGTTAAGTTATATTTATTTCCTCGGGTTCGGGTTTTGTCTCCGTGTGTTGTTGTCGTTGTCATGCATCTCATATCATGTCATCATGTGCATTGCATTTGCATACGTGTTCGTCTCATGCATTCGAGCATTTTCCCCGTTGTCCGTTTTGCATTCCGGCGCTTCGTTCTCCTCATGTGGTCATTTCTAGCTTTCTTTCATGTGTGGGGATTGAACATTTCCAAATTGGACCGAGACTTGCCAAGCGGCCTTGGTTTACTACCGGTAGACCGCCTGTCAAGTTTCGTGTCATTTGGACTTCGTTTGATACTCCAACGGTTAACCGAGGGACCGAAAAGGCCTCGTGTGTGTTGCAGCCCAACACCCCTCCAATTTGGCCCAAAATCCACCAAACTCTGCTCCATGTCCTAGAGCGTTCGATCACGATTGCGTGGCCGAAAACCGCACCTCTTTTGGACTCTCCTGGCTCCCTCTATGCCTATATATACACCCCCTCCAAAAATTCGCGGTTCAATCCACCCCTAACCCTAAAAAAAGAGATCTCCGCGTGGCCGGACGTGTCCACCCGCCGCCAGACGAAAATCCCGCCGTCCGCGGCCCGCCCGGTCCACTCGCGTGCCGCCACATGGCAAGTCACCGCCACCACCGCCCGTGGCCCGACCGGCCCGCGGTCGGCCCTCTCCTC
>NC_041388.1:316784562-316833037 GCF_002162155.2 Triticum dicoccoides
GGCCCCGATCCGCCGCCGCCTCGGATCCTCGCCGCCCCGCGTCCCCGTGGCCGGATCCGGTCCCCGGGGAGCTCCACCGCCTCCTCCACGCCCTCTCCGGCCACCTCCGGCCACCTCCGACGAACTCCGGCGCCGGCCATCCTCGGGAAACGCGCTCCGGTGAACAGTGCATCGGGCCGGATCTCAGATCTGAAAAACCCTAGCGGTTGACTTTTTCCCCTCTCCTCCTAATTTTTTATGCATACTTTGACCTGTGATATCTCCGCATTCGTAGCTCCGATTTGGGCATATAGCATATCAAAATGTTCGTCTCGATGAGTAGATCATTTCATTACATTGCATCATTTTCATTTGAGTGCATCTTGATCCCCGAAATGCTGTTAGAAGGATGCTTCGTGAGTTTATTGTCAGATCTGCTAGTTCATCTTAGACTTTTGTCATTTTTGCCATGATTTTTGTGTGCATGATATGCCCGTGAGTTCTCCATATGTTTTGTTAAGGGTTTTGTCATCTATCCAGAGGTGCAACCCATGTATTTTTAGGATGTGTGTGGTGAATTGTGCAAGCTTGCAAAGTGGTGCACTTGCTAATTCTGTTTTTAGGGACTTAGTAGTTTTCACTAAGTCTGGGATTATTTAGTTCATGATGCCATATGTCCATGTTGTTTCGTAGTGATCCGTGCCTCTTTTGAGGATGATCATTAAAGGAGTTTTGTTAATCTTGTTATGTTCTATCCATCCATGTCTTTGTTTGCAATATTGGAGCAACCTAGCTTGAGTCAATCGAGCTCTACTTTTGCTTCGTTGTGAATCTGGGCAGATCATCAACTTGTTTGCGATTTTGCCGATGTTATTGTAGTTGATCCGTGCATGCTATGCCATTGTTCTTGCCATGTCTAGCTTGTATTTTGTGCCTTCTTTATGGGTGTATGCTTGTCTTGCCATGAATTGCACCATGGTGAGTGCATCGAGCTCGTAAACATGCCTTCGTGAGTTATGTTTCAGCATGTCCCAGTTTTCACTAAGTCTGAAAACTGATTATGTTTTTGCTATGTTCGTGTGCTTGTTAGTATATTTTGTGATCCCTTTTGGCTCAAGGTCACTAAGGGACTTTTGTTAAGCTTGTTGAGTAGCTCCATGCCATGTCTTTCTTTGTCATGTTCTGGTCCTGTAGCATGTTGTTTCGTTACTCCGAAGAGGGCTATATGATCTGAAATTCCAGACAAGTGTTAATTTCACCAAGTCTGAGATCTGTTTACCATTTGCGTTTTTGCCATGCTTGTTTGAACCTGTTAATGGATGAATTGGCCGTAGCTCAGTGCTAGACTTTTGTTAAGCATCGTGTGTGCATCCCTGCCATGTATTTTGATGTCATGTTTGGGTGCTGTATCATGTTCATCTCATTGCATTTAGATGCCTACTTGCTGTAAATCGCAGACCAGTGTCATTTTTGAATCGCTTGCCATTTCCAAACCGTAACTCCGATTCCGGCATTCTTTATATCATTTTCAAGCGTTTTCATCTCATCTTTCCAGTGGCACCATTGGAATTCCAGGTTGAGGCCAGCTTCATGCATTTCCTGTCATATCTTGCATTTTGCATCCCGCATCGCATCCCGCATAGCATATCATCTTTGCATCGTGTTGTTTGAGTTTGCACGTGGTTGATTGTATCCTTGTTGCTTGTTTGTCTTGTTTGGGTAGAGCCAGGAGACGAGTTCGCTAACAAGGAGCCCGTTGAGTTTGCTTGTGATGATCCAGTCAACTCTGACAACTGTGCAGGCAAGATGATCATACCCTCGAAATCACTATTATCTTTGCTATGCTAGTTTGCTCGCTCTTTGCTATGCCAATGCTACGATGCCTACCTTTTGCTTGTCAGCCTCCCAATTGCCATGTCAAACCTCTAACCCACCATGTCCTAGCAAACCATTGATTGGCTATGTTACCGCTTTGCTCAGCCCCTCTTATAGCGTTGCTAGTTGCAGGTGAAGATTGGAGCCGTTCCTTGTTGGAACATTTATTTACTTGTTGGGATATCATTATATTGCTATGTTATCTTAATGCATCTATATACTTGGCAAAGTGTGGAAGGCTCGGCCTCTCGCCTAGTGTTCTGTTCCACTCTTGCCGCCCTAGTTTCCGTCATATCGGTGTTATGTTCCCGGATTGTTGCGTTCCTTACGCGGTTGGGTTATAATGGGAACCCCTTGATATTTCGCCTTGATTAAAGCTTTTCCAGCAATGCCCAACCTTGGTCTTACCATTCGCCACCTAGCCTTTTCTTTCCCTTGGGTTCTGCAGACTCAAGGGTCATCTTATTTTAACCCCGCCCCCCCCCCCCCGGGCCAGTGCTCCTCTGAGTGTTGGTCCCACTGAGCGATGTCCGGGGGCTACCGGGGGCAACTCTGGGCTGGCCTACCCGACGTCTTGCTCATCTGAGTGTGCCCTGAGAAAGAGATATGTGCAGCTCCTATCGGGATTTGTCGGCACATTCGGGCGGTGTTGCTGGTCTTGTTTTAACCTGTCGAAGTGTCTTGAGTTACCGAGATATCGAGTCTGATCGGAATGTCTTGGGAGGAGGTCTATTCCTTCGTTGACCGTGAGAGCTTGTCATAGGCTAAGTTGGGACTCCCCTGTAGGGATTGAACTCTCGAAAGCCGTGGCCGCGGTTATGGGCAGATGGGAATTTGTTAATGTTCGGTTGTAGATAACTTGAACCTTAATTAATTAAAATGTATCAACCGAGTGTGTTACCGTGATGGCCTCTTCTCGGCGGAGTCCGGGAAGTGGACACGGTGTTGGAGTAATGTTTGCGCAGGTTGTTCTTTAGCTTCTCGCTCGTGCTTTGCCTCCTCTTCTCGCTCTCTTTTGCGATTAAGTTAGCCACTATACTTGCTAGTCGCTTGCTGCAGCTCCACTCATATTTTACCTTGCCATTCCTATAAGCTTAAATAGTCTTGATCGCGAGGGTGCGAGATTGCTGAGTCCCTGTGGCTCACAGATTACCATTACAGCAGATGCAGGGCCTGATGATTCCGCTCCAGGAGACGCGTATGATCTCAAGTGGGATTTCAACGAAGACTCTCAACGATACTATGTTTCCTTTCCCGATGATCAGTAGTGGTGCCCAGTTGGGGGTGAACGGGACCGTGTCGCATGTTGGGTTCTCTTTTACTTTGGCGCCGTAGTCGGGCCATGAGTGTTTTGGATGATGTAATGTTATTTATGTACTTGATTGACGTGGCGAGTGTAAGCCAACTATGTTATCTCCCCTTTTATTATTACATTACATGGGATGTTTGTGAAGATTGCCTAACTTGCAACATATGCCTTCAATGCGATTATGTCTCTAAGTCGTGCCTCGACACGTGGGAGCTATAGTCGCATCGAGGGTGTTTCACCAAGCCCCGGGAACCCCTCTGACACCGGCCCTTGCGAGTTGAGGTCGACACCAACATGGGTAGCAGGGCCGCTTGACGCCGACTGGGAACTTAATCTTTGGGTCTCTAGAAATAATGCAAGCCTGTAACTAAAATACCTAGAAAGGTGAACTGAATCTTTGGGCCTCTAGAAATAATGCAAGCCTGAAATTGAAATACCTAGAAAGGTGAACTGAATCTTTGGGCCTCTAGAAATAATGCAAGCCTGAAATTGAAATACCTAGAAAGGTGAACTGAATCTTTGGGCCTCTAGAAATAATGCAAGCCTGAAATTGAAATACCTAGAAAGGTGACCTGAATCTTTGGGTCTCTAGGAAGATTTATTACGTCCTCAAGTAGCATCAAACAATTCCATGCGTGCACCACAAATCTATACCATGTTTGATCAGGATCTACTTTTCCAAATCAAAATTAGCGCTAGAGCAAGCAAGATCACTGATATGGCCGTGAGACAGAGAAGGAACGAACAAACTCACCCCTCTCGCGACCTCCCTGGTAGATGCACCGCCGCCGCGCATGAAAGAGGGAGAAAAACGACTGGTGAAGGGGGAGCGGGGTGACCTTCGAAGACCGGAGGGAGAGGGCGGCCGGAGTAGGGCGGCGGAGGCTGGAAGGAGAGGGCGGCCGGAGGAGAGAGAGGGCGAGCGACCCTATGGGGAACATAGAGGAGTCGTGTGATAGGTGGGGGGAGCGATCTGGTGCGGGCAGGGGAGATTTTTTTAGTTCTCTTCTAGTGGGACCGAGGATAACTAACCCAATTAGAACCTCTCCACCGGGCTAGTTTTTTTAGCTGGGTTAGAGCAAACTAGCTCAAACTAAACCCTCTTGTTTCGATAATTTGAGGCTATTTCAACCCAAACTAGCTCTAACTCAGGGATCCAAACAAAGAGGAGTGTTACTGTACTTGCTACAGTGTGGACCATAGCACATTGTTTTTTATGGCCATATCACCACATTGTTTTCTACTGCTGGTTCACTGGGCTACCGTGGTTCGCACTGCTGGTTCACTGGGCTACATGCTTCGCACTCCTCCGACCTAAGTAGTACTCCCTCCGTTCCTAAATATAAGTCTTCGTAGATATTTCACTGTGGACCACATACGGATGTATATAGATGCATTTTATGTGTAGATTCACTCATTTTTTCTGTATGTGGTCCATAGTGAAATCTCTCCAAAGACTTATATTTAGGAACGGAGGGAGTAGTATAGTACTAGTATATACCGCGTCATTCTTTGCTCCTTCTTACTACTCCGACATGTGGGAGAGCCAGCATCCGGGTCGACGTGTCATGCACTAGATTAGAGCGCGGAACGGAAGGGGGGCATCACCCCGGTCGGAGCGCCAGTAATTCATGACTATAGTGAGTGGTCATATCACAAGTCTTTCCAGCAGTAACGCACCGTCAAATCACACAGCCCCACTCGCTCACCCTCCTTGCCTCTCTGTCAAACCGCCTACCCGAAAACTGCCGCGCGTACTGCCCGGGAAAAGCCCCGCCCTCAACTTTTAACTATGCGAAAATAGTTCGAGCTTGTTCATTCTATATAAATACAGTAAGTACTGTATGTTTATTCACCCGTGGGGTTGTTCAATGAATGGAGGGGCGGGGAGCACAAGTGAACAATACTGTAGTACTACTACTAGTAGTAAGTAGGAGTCGTACAGTAGTCACCTTAAGTAGAGAGTTTCTTTTCTTTAATGCCACGTACACAAATTGAAACGCTTGTTGTGGAGAGAAAAAAGATAATCACTCCACTATATATGGACGCAGGGGCCTGAGCGCTTGCTTTACTAGGGTTGATCTCTTCATTCTCTCATCCTCTCCAGATATAAACAAGACAGCGGTAGCGACATTTTCTCTCTGCTCACCGCTGGTCACCGATCCGGCCGGATCCCTTCAGCCGGTGTGTGTAAGGGACTAAAAGGTGCATCGTTCACGCGGTCATCACCGCTGAGGGAGGAAACCCACAGCTGCCGTAGGGGCCCGATCCTCTGCTCGTGTCGTTCTCTCCGACACAGCACCGGCTCGGGAGGTCCTCCGACCCTTCTTCCTCCCTGCCGTATTGTCCGCAGATCCGACCTGCCGCCGCCGACATCCCGGCGACCCTCACTTATAAGTTCTTCGAAAGCGGCCTTGCTCTACCACCCCAGCTCCCCACGTGTCTGCATGTGCATCTTTTTCTACTCCCATCAGCTCTTCCAAAGCCACCTAAATTTTTAGTATTATTAGAGGTAAAGCTACTTCATGCATTCCAATCTAGAGCTTTGTTCAAATAACGAAGAAAGGGGGGAAAGTTGTAGCATGAATCTAGGACTTGATTCAAAGAGGAAATAATATGGTGAAAGTAGTACAGACCGGATACCCAACCGGTCTATTGGCTGAAAAGGGAAATAATGGGAAAACGCAGTACAAACTGGATAAGGAATATATCTATTATTGGTTGAAAAAAGGATAGGAAGTGGCGGTTGGTGGACAAGTCAACACAGTATGTCCAGGATTGGATTTGCTGCCATCACATAGTAAAAGGTCTCCGGGATTAGATTTGCTGCCCTCACATAGTAAAAGGTCTCAGGATTAGATTTGCTGCCCTCACATAGTAAAAGGTCTCAGGATTAGATTTGCTGCCCTCACATAGTAAAAGGTCTCCAGGATTAGATTTGCTGCCCTCACATAGTAAAAGGTCTCCAGGATTAGATTTGATGCCCTCACATAGTACAAGGTCTCCAGGATTAGGTTTGGTGCCCTCACATAGCATGAACAAACTCGGCATCACCACTTTATGCCTCCTTGTAGGTACATTGTGCTGATGCATCCACTGTCGCATGTCCTTATACCAACCTTTTGCTGTTGTTAATGTAAGGGCGCTTGTAAAATGAAGCGATCACACTGTTACCTTAGGGACATGTCTAACCAGTGTTATTGTTAATCTAATGCCTCCAGTGATAAGATGCAATTAAATTGTGTTACAAATGGCACTCCTGCTGTTTTCCCCAGTATGATAAGTAAGTTGCTCCTTTACGCTGCTGAGTGTCCTGGTGTCCCCACGGTCCCATGCCCTTAAACCAACTCTTTAGATGTTGTTGATTTACTATGTCTGGTAAACAAGCTCCTTTACGCTGTTGAAGCATTGCTGACGTTTTAAAATTTCTATTGTCCTTGCGTGATTGCCATGAACATAATTAAGATGCTTCTTTTCATTTTGTATATGTTTCATATATTCTTATTGACCAGCAACTGTTTACTTTCTATCTTTTTGTGCAGATAGGGATATCCATTTCACCTTGTTGCTATTGTGACCTTTTGGTGAACTGCACAAAACACTTTTTTTGGAATGAGTGTCTTGTGCAGTTCAACTAAAATGTCACGTGGGCAACATCTCTCAATTTTGGTGGAACTGCACAAAATGGTGATTGGAGTTTCCAAAATCTCCGTCTAGTTCTGCTGGTAATCTCGTGCAACATTTTATTAGCCTTTGCAAGATGAGCCGTCACTGTCACCACAATGGCACTTTATTTTAGTGGAACTACACAAAAGGATAACAAAATTATAGTTGCACCTTACATGAGCCAGACAGCCAACCTTAATGTTCCTCAATTTTAGTGCAACTACTAAAGAAGAACCTGCCAGCTCACGAGAGCAAGTACTTCTTGCTAGCTGAATGATGCAATCTTTGCTTCATTTCAGGTGAACTGCAGAAAAAAGGCGCATGAATTGAATCATGGAAGTCCAGGCAGGCTTCATTCGAGTGGAGCTGCAGGTTGAGTAAAGGAGGCCACTACTAAAGTGAAATCATGCTCTCCTGGTTTGTGCTATGCAAATAGGAATACTCAACTACAGATGTTGTGACGGTCAAGAGCATTCGCCAAGTTCTTCGATTGTATGACATGGCTAGCGAAGATGGATTTAATCCCGATATTCACTTTATCAAAAGGCTCTAATGGGTTGGTTCTGAATCTTGCAAGCTGGGAATCAGTGAGATGTGTAGGCATCTTTGTTTTACTTATTATTTGAATCTTATTTGTTGGTTCTGAATCTTGCAAGCTGGGAATCAATGAGATGTGTAGGCATCTTTGTTGTACTTATTATTTGGATCTTTTTGTTGGTTCTGAATCTTGCAAGCTGGGAATCAATGAGATGTGTAGGCATCTTTGTTGTACTTATTATTGGGATCTTATTTGTTGGTTCTGAATCTTGCAAGATGGGAAACACGGCATGATGATGCAGAGGACAAAAACCATAACAAACAGTTCAAACTTGGTAGTATTATCTTTGTGAAAGTGCGACAAATGTGCTGATCATGTGCGTCCTGAGAATAATAATTCTAATTGTTGTGCATGTTTATCCTGTGGCACTGATAGAACGAGCGAATGCATTGCTTGTTTTAAGTATAAATTTCTATTAGAGCTAATTAAATTTAAATAAAGTGACCACTAACTCCTGTTATTATAGTACCAATACAGACCCGCTCGTGAACCGACGTGTGACCGAGGGTGCATCTTCTGCCGGGCGTGCAGCGGACGAGGGAGGGGTAGTAACTGTTGTCGCCTGTACACACTCAGCTTACTGTTGAATCCAGTTCCCCAGGAGCTGAAAAACGAACTGTTGTCGCCGCCTACACACTCGTTCACTCGAAGAGACTCCAATGGTGATCCGAGGGGTGAGCCTGCTGGATATGGACTTCAGCAAGGCGTTCCCCTTTGAGTTCGTCGTTCTGTCCTATGGCTGCACCAAGTTGAATGTGATGTACACCAACGATACGGACTCGGTGAAGCTCTTCCTCGCCTCAGTCCTATGGCTGCAGCAGGTTCTGGAGCATTCGCCTATTTCATCGGCAGCGCTGACTGCACCTTCGCTACGGTGGAGAGAAGGAAGAACATGACGATTCGGTCATCTGGTGCAACAAGCTTGTCGACATCCAGAAGCAATACAAGATCATTAGCAACGGGCAGGAGAAGGACTCCGTGGTTGACCTCGCTGAGACCATCATCGACCCATGATACGCCAACATGAAAGAATACGGCCTGAACACGTGGGAGGTACCTCTGAATCTAGCCTACATAACCTACGCGGCCAAGGACGCATACGCATGCTACGACATGTACACGCAGATCTTGGACATGAGGGCGTGTCTGCTTCCCGTAACCGACGAGTACATGGACAGCCGCAGCATCATGATCAAGCGTGCCAGGAAGGTCTAGATGTTGTACTTTATCCGTTTATAAGCACCTTTATCAACTGAGTGTTTCATGCATTAGCCTATGTGTCATAATTATCTGTTTTGTCCGAAATATTTCTTTTAAGAACCCATTAACCTAATTGCTTTTTTAGTGGCTATTTGCTTATGTATGTAAACTAGTTCACTTTTCCGTAAAAAAACTAGTTCACTCGGCTGCCGTGCTTTGAATCTCCTTCCTCCCAACATATTCCCCTCCTCAGGTGGACCCAGCAGGTCTCTGAATTTTCTCCCACTTTCTTTTTCGATGTAAACTGAGTTTTCTCCCAGTACTTTCCCCTAGATACAACTCAATTGTCCCACGTCTAGCCTAAAAAATAATAATACCCCACGTACTATTAACTCATCAAATTAAAATGATATTTTATTTCATAAGTTGAAAGTTCTTACAAAATAATAATAATAATTGTTTATATATAACTTGGCAAGTTAACTCCTAGTGATTGCGTACATAAGCTTGCAAAGATTTTACTGACGTGCAATCATGTGTTTATGTTTTTATAACATTTTTCCGTCTAGCCCAACATGATATTTTCACTCAGCCCAGCAAGTCCGTGGATTTCGAGAAAATGCAAATGGGATTTAAACGGGCTGCATAGATGCTACATCATTGTTTCACCCAGCCCACCAAATGGACTAAAAAACGTTCCCCCCACTGACAGGTCGGACCCACCAGCTATATCTTCGCACGCAAGGAGGTGCCTCCTTATTACGCGCAAAATAATGATGTCCATCCAATGGCCGTAGTGCTTGTTCAACCTCAGGTCTTCTTGCTCCAGCCGCCCAAAGCAGCGCTGGTCGTGCCGCATGCTCCTGCCTCCCATGGCCGGCTGTGCTGCCACGGAGGCCTCACCGCCCCCTACTATTCCCACTGCTGGCCAGGCCCTGCAGCGATGGTAGCCTCACACCGCAGACGAACCAGTGAACCCTCGTACTCCTCTCCGCGCGGGCTTCCACTGCCGCGTCATCCCCTTCCTAGGCCTCGCCGTCGTCCACCGCCGTGGTGCTCTCCGCGCGGCGTGGTCAACGTGGTCAAGGAACGACTTCCATCGGAAGAGTACTGTACGTGGAGAGGCTGACAGCTGGGTCCACGGCCACACCCCAGTTTTTTTTGTGATTTGCCAAGCAAGTTGCTTTGTCAGGCCTGTTGGGCTGCAAATCTTTCAAGACGAGGAGAGCTTTCATTCGGCTGGCCGAGAAAATGGCCCATCAGTAATGAGAAATGAGTTATACATTTTTAAAACACATCAAACCGGCAATTAGTTTCAAATATCTTTTTTTTCATTTCAAGATTTTAAATTATATTAATTTTTATGCATGGAGAATATGTTGGATTTTATATTGATATACATTTATTTTTAAAATCAGTTTGAATGTGAGTCGAAATTTCGGGATCAAAAACAGTTCGGACCGCACCGAAATATGCAAAATTTTGTATAATTTTTTAACCATGGCCACAATTTGGGCTGTAATGCTAACAAAAAGAATATGGGCTCCAAAAAACCTTAAGAATTAGCAAATGGGCTGAAAATTATTAGAAATAATGGCAGATGGGCTGTTTGCTGTTTTCCACAGATTTGAGGCTTTCCTAAAAAAAGGTTGATGCACAAGCAGTGACTGTTGGATGTCCATCCAACGGCCGTCGTGCTTCTTCAATCTCTGCTCTTCCTGCTCCAGCCGCTCAAACAAGCGCCGGCGGGACTGCCTGCTCCCTCCTCCCCGCGGCCGGCTGTGCTGCCGCGCAGGCCTCACTGCCCCACCATACTCCCATCACTGGCCTAGCCATCCCTCTACTCACGCACACTTGTTGTTATTCTCCGGCGACAGCAGTCGAATCAGTAAACCCTCGTACAGTCGTACTCCCCCCCGCGTGGGAAACAAAAACAATGGTCGAGTCTTCCCTGCCTCCGTGTCATTCCCTTCCTGGGCCTCGCCGTCGTCCACCGCCCTGGTGCTCTCGGCGTGGCGTGGTCAGCGTGGTCAACGACCGACATGCATCTGAAGTAGACTGTACGTGGAGAGGCTGACAGCTGGGTCCACAACCGCACGCAAGTAAATGCCTCCTTATTATGCGCAAAACAATGATTTCCTCCACCTGACATCTGGGACCCACCGAAACGGCCTCTGTATTTCGCGAAAAAAACGTTACCGCCGCTGATAGCTCGGACCCACCAGCTATATCTTCGCATGCAAGGAAGTGCCTCCTTATTACGCACAAAAAAATGAATACTCCCCCTGCTAGCTGGGACCCAGTATAGTGGGCCTAGTAAGTTGACGGGGACGAAGGGCTTTGTCAACTTAGTCAATATGCACGATTCTAGCTCGACCGACCGTACGATGTCCATCCAACGGCCGTAGTGCTTCTTCAACCTCTGGTCTTCTTGCTCCAGCCGCCCAAAGCAGCGCCAGTCGTGCCACCTGCTCCTGCCTCCCGTGGTCGGCTGTGCTGTCGCGGAGGCCTCACCGCCCCCATACTACTCCCACCGCTGGCCAGGCCATCCCTCCACTCAACTCACCCACACCCCTGTTATTCTGCGGCGACGGCAGCGCAGCCGAACTAGTGAACCCTCGTACTCCTCTCCGCGTGGGCATCCACTACCGTGTCTTCCCCGGCTCCGCGTCGTCTCCTTCCTAGGCCTCGCCGTCGTCCATCGCCGTGGTGCTGTCGGCGCGGCGTGGTCAATGTGGTCAACGACTGAATTCCATCGGAAGAATACTGTACATGGAGAGGCTGACAGCTGGGTCCACAGCAGCCGCAAGGAAGTGCCTCCTTATTACGCGGAAAATAATTATTCCTCCACCTGACAGCAGGGACCCACCGGATGCCCACCAGTATATCGCGAAAAAAATGTTTGCCCCTGACTGCTGGGACCTACCCGACAGGCCACCGTATTTCACGAAAAAACGTTCACCCTGCTGTTAGCTCGGACCCACCGGAAGTGCCTCCTTATTATGCACAAAAAACGGGACTTGTGTGGCGTACCGCAAAACGGAGGAAACGGACCTCCTATGGTCGAAACGGGGGTCCTGTTGATCGGGAGGGGTGTGGCGTACCGCAAAACGGAGGAAACGGAGTTGTGTTGGAGCGCTACGGTCGAAACGGGGGTCCTGTTCATCGGGAGGGGTGTGGCGTACCGCAAAACGGGACTCCACGGGATACTGTTCATCTCCACCGTCGACCCCCTCCAGCCTCCACGAGCTACTGTTCATCCACTGTCGACCTCCTCCAGCCTCCACGGGCTCCTGTTCATCCAGCCTCCACTGCGCGCCACTCCACCGGCTACTGTTCAACCACCCCTCCACCGTCTACTGTTCATCTAGCCCTCCACACAACGGGGTCCTGTTCAACCACCCCTCCACCGTCTACTGTTCATCCTGCCCTCCATGGGGTGGTCCTGTTCATCCAGCCCTCCACGGGGTCCTGTTCATCCAGCCCCAACCAGCTCGATCGATTGGGGTCCTGTTCATCCAAAGGCAACACCACGGGGTCCTATTCATCCACCCCCACCGGGAACTGTTCATCCACCCCCCTCCCCGCGCAACAATCACTGTTCATCTAGAGGCAGCATCGATCGGCTTCAGTTAGCAGCAGTAGCCAAGGAATTGCTCGATCGGGTTCAGTTAACAGCCATCGATCGATCGCTCGGGTTCAGTAACGCGTAGCCTGCAGTGCAATCGCTCGGGTTCAGTTAGAGCCCAATGCCTCGCTCGGGTTCAGTTAAAGCCAACGCCTCGCACACACGCGTGTACGTGTACGAGAGAAATGCCCATCGCTCGGCCCCCGACCTCCCACTATAACCGGGAACTCACTGAAATTCCCCCCCCCTTGCTTCTACCACGTTTTTTTCCGTCATGGACGGCCCAAAGAATGTCATGCAGCTGCGTCTCCGGCCCGCCCAGGACGAAAAGCCCATTTTTGTCATGATTTTTTGTCATAGAAGTAGGAGCCCACCACAACTATGATGATACCAGGTTTTGTCACAATTATCGTCATAGAAGTGTCATATGTACGACATAAAAAAATTCGTTCGGCCCAAAATATCACGGATGTGTCTTTTTTTTTGTAATGGAGGGAATAATATTTACACAAATCTAATCTGCTGACATACCCCGTAGCGTGGCATCACACCACAGCCAGGTCTTTATTTGAATAGTTTTTCATAACCTATCTCAGCGTGTTTCGCGAGGCGGTTTCCTTGGCACGTCTTGTCAAAGCAGAGATCGTGTCCCCTTATTACGGGATTCCCATCAATACGGACGTGGGTAACCCAACCGCGCCATCAATTACGATGCTTGGGGGACAAGCTAGTTTTACCATGCCGGTGGGGGCGCATAGTTTCGTCCGCCCTTATAAAGGGATAAGGTTTTACCTTTTTCTACCGACGCCTTCTTCCTCCTTTCTCATCCATTCTTGCGCACTCGAGCTCCAGCGCCCAAGTCCACATCCTTCTCCTCAACTCTCTCCAAATATGTCCGGAGCGGGAGGCAAGTGGATGGCCTCCTCCGTCATGGAGCGACACATCAAAAAGCTACGTGGAGCCGGATACTTAGCCGTGGATATCGCACACCGGCTGCCAGCCGCGGGGCAGATCGTCCCTACCCCGGAACCTCATGAAAGGGTGGTTTTCCTCCCCCACTTCATCCGCGGACTAGGGTTTCCCCTCCATCCATTCGTCCGCGGCCTCATGTTCTATTACGGGATGTACTTTCATGATCTGGCCCCAAATTTCATCCTCAACATCTTGGCGTTCATCGTCGTGTGTGAGGCTTTCCTCCGCATCAGGCCTTACTTCGTTCTGTGGCTGAAGACCTTCAATATCAAGCCGAAGGTAGTAGGCGGCCAACAAGAAGAATGCGACGGAGCCATGGTGGGCAAAATACCCAACGTTACATGGCTCGAGGGCTCCTTCGTGGAGACCATAAAGGGGTGGCAATCGGGGTGGTTCTACATCACTGAGCCGCGCGACACCAACTGGGTGGTGGCCCCCGAGTTTCGATCCAGAATCCCCACGCGGCTCACTTCCTGGAAGGAGAAGGGCCTGTCCTGGGGCTCATCGGTGGAGCTGGATGGACTCCAGAAGTGTATCCGGAATATGACAAGCAAGAAACTTAAGCTTGTCAACATAGTCTAGGTCTTGCTCTTCCGCTGGATCCTCCCGTGTCAACAAAGGGCTTTCAACTTATGGGAGTTCGACCCGACCCAGCAGCAGACTCTACCCGAGCTCTACGACACGACGCATAAGGACGTCTGGAAGGTGCTGTTCAAGGGCGCCGAGGTCCCTCCCTCTCTTACCGAGGACCGCGGGCTAAGCGCCCTGTGAATCCGATAAGTTCTGTACATCTGGTAGGGTATTTATTTCCCATAGCTTAACCATGTGCGGGGTCTGAGCTCCCATGCCTTTGACAGGACTGGGTGGAGACATCGGAGCAGATTAACTGTCCGGCCCCTGAGGGAGTCCTGAATTAGGGGGTCTCCGGACAGCCGGACTATATCCTTTGGCCGGACTGTTGGACTATGAAGATACAAGATTGAAGACTTTGTCTCATGTCTGGATGGGACTCTACTTGGCGTGGAAGGCAAGCTAGGCAATATGGATATGTATATCTCCTCCTTTGTAACCGACCTTGTGTAACCCTATCCCCCTCCGGTGTCTATATAAACCGGATGGTTTTAGTCCATAGGACGACATACAATCATACCATAGGCTAGCTTCTAGGGTTTAGCCTCTCCGATCTCGTGGTAGATCAACTCTTGTAATACTCATATCATCAAGAATAAATCAAGCAGGACGTAGGGTTTTACCTCCATCAAGAGGGCCCGAACCTGGGTAAAACATCATGTCCCCTACCTCATGTTACCATCCGCCTTAGACCACAGTTCAGGACCCCCTACCTGAGATCCGCCGGTTTTGACACCGACATTGGTGCTTTCATTGAGAGTTCCTCTGTGCCGTCGCTGCTAGGCTTGATGGCTCCTACTATCATTGATAGCGATGTAGTCCAGGGTGAGACTTTTCTCCTCGGACAGATCTTTGTGTTCGGCGGCTTCGCACTGCGGGTCAACTCGCTTGGCCATCTGGAGTAGATCGAAAGTTACGCCCCTGGCCACCAGGTCAGGTTTGGGAGCTTAAATTACACGGCCGATATACGCGGAGACTTTATTTTCGACGGATTCGAGCCCCTACCTTGTGCGCCACGCGGTCATGATGAGTACGATTTAGCTCTACCACCGGACCGTATTCAGGAGATCGCACCGGCAGCCGCTCCGAGCCTCAATTCGGAGCCAGTTGCACCATGCATGGACGGGTGGATAGACCCCGTCACGGAGGCCGTATCCTCAGCGGCAATCGAGCCGAATATCGACCTTACCCTTCACGAGAGCCGCGTTGCCAAACTGCCGGATCCTTCTCCGGCCATGGGCTCTGAACCGCCTACGCCCATCGAATCCGATTGGGCGCCGATCATGGAGTTTACCTCCGCGGATATTTTTCAGCACTCTCCCTTTGGTGACATACTGAACTCATTAAGGTTTCTTTCCTTGTCAGGAGAGTCCTAGCCGAACTACGTCTGGCAGGATTGGGATGCGGATGACGAAGAGATCCGCCGCCCACCCACCACCCACTTAGTAGCCACTGTCGATGACTTAACCGACATGCTCGACTTCAACTCCGAAGGCATCAACGGTATGGACAACGATGTGGGAGGCGAAGAGGAACCACTGCCCACAGGGCATTGGACGCCCACTTCGTCACATGACGTATACATGGTGGACACACCTAAAGAAAATAACGATGAGGAACGGAAGGACGCAACGAAGGGTTGTTCCCTCGAGAAGCAGTCAAAGCGGTGGCGTAAATGCCGCTCCAAATCCCGCCTCGGCAGAAATAACAATCACATAGACCCAGCATTAGAGCAGGGTGAACCATTGCCCGACCATGGTAACATGGAAAATCAAGCCGAACAACCCAACCTCGTCGAAGATAACAGTCCAGACAACATCACACCGGACAGGCGCCAGGAGCAACATAATGCCCACCAAAGGCTTGGTGCCACGGCGAGGAGTCTGAAAAAACAGAAGCAAAGGCTCAAGGCGGCACAAGACACACTCAAAATCAAATGGAGTGAAGTACTCAACACTGCAGTGAAATACGACACTAATCGCCACACCAAGAGTTATCCGAAGAGAAAGTTGCTATCTGAATTTGATGAGAAGGCCTTAGATCCTCTAGAATAAAAAATAAAATGGCCATCCGGTCGGATAGACGACCTCATAGCCAACATAAAGCGGCAATCGACGCCGCACATAAACCAGTACGCGATCCGCGTAAGGGCTCGCATCAAAAGGACGGTGCAACCAGATCCATCTATGGGCCACGCAGGCGCGCTCCAACATACAATGCAACACAACAAACATCTGAACACCATAGTACACCCAAATACAGGGGTGCCGCACACCCTCTATGTTTCACCGACGAGGTGCTTGATCATGACTTTCCAGAGGGATTCAAACCTGTAAACATAGAGGCGTACGACGAAACAATAGACCCTGGGGTCTGGATTGAGGACTACATCCTCCATATCCATATGGCTCGAGGAGATGACCTCCACGCCATCAAGTACTTACCCCTCAAGCTCAAAGGGCCAGCTCGGCACTGGCTTAAAAGCCTCCCCGAAAACTCCATCGGAAGCTGGGAAGAGCTCGAAGACGCCTTTCGGGCAGATTGTCAAGGGACATATGTCCAACCACCGGATGCATACGATTTAAGTCATATAACTCAACAGCCCGGTGAGTCAGCCCGAAAACTTTGGAACATGTTCCTCACTAAAAAGAACCAAATAGTTGACTGTCCGGACGCCGAAGCCTTAGCATCCTCCAAGCATAGAGTTCGAGATGAATGGCTTGCCAGACACCTCGGTCAAGAAAAGCCGAGAACAATGGCAGCATTAACAAGCCTCATGACCCGTTTTTGCATGGGCGAGGATAGCTGGTTAGCCCGATGCAGCACCAGCGACCCAAGTACATCCGAAGTCAGGGATGGAAACGGGAAATCACGACGCAGCAAGAATAAGCGCCGGAATAAAGAAGACAACCCGAAGAGCACGGCGGTAAACGCCGAATTTAGAAGCTCTCGGCCAGGGCAGTAGAAGCCGCCCTCCAAAGGCAACAGAGACGAATTGTCCAGCCTAAACAAAATTTTGGACCAAATATGTCAGATCCATAGCACCCTTGATAAACCTGCAAATCATACCCACAGAGAATGTTGGGTCTTCAAACAGTCCGGCAAGCTCAACGCCGAACACAAGGGGCAGGATACACCAAGTGAAGACGAGGACGAGCCTCGCAAGCAAAGCACAGGGGAACATAAGAAATTCCCACCAGAAGTCAAAACAATCAACGTGTTACACATGATAAAAGGGAGAGACAAAGTGGCACCTTTAGAGGAACACGCCCCAGGGCCTATCACCGCGGAGCTCCGCCACTGGTCGTCCCAACCGATCACCTTCGACCATCGGGATCACTCGGCAAGTATCCGGCGTGCAGGATGGGCTGCCCTGGTATTAGATCCAATAATTGATGGATACCACTTCACCCGAGTCCGGATGGACGGCGGCAGCAGCTTGAATCTGATATATCAGGACACAGCCCGCAAAATGGGGATAGACCCAACAAAAATTTGCTGCAGCAATGCTACCTTTAAAGGAGTAATGCCAGGCCCGGAGGCTCACTACAGGGGCTCCCTGCTACTAGAGGTTATATTCAGCTTCCCCGACAACTTCTGCAGCGAAAATTTAACTGTCCATGCCGCTTTGTTCCAAAGTGGCTATCAAGCACTACTCAGACGCGAAGCTTTCGCTCGCTTTAACGCAATACCGCATTACGCTTCCCTCAAGCTCAAGATGCCTGGTCCACGCGGCATCATTACAGTATATGGAAATATTGAGCGCTCCTTGCGCGCCAAAGATGGTGCGGCCGCCTTGGCCACCGCACACTAAACGGCCTCACCAACTCAAGCATTTGACAGGTCGTTAAGACCACAGACACGGCTAGACGAGTCCGGCTCAGCTATATGTAATTAATACAGATGACCATCGTGCTACACCCGTCTAGGATACGGCACAATGGAGACACAGGCACAGACGTGCAACAGGGACCCGTTCCAAGGATTCTTTGTAGATTAAGACCCTGCGTAAACCTTTTTTACTGTCTCTTGTTGATTTACATCCCTCAGATTCTCAGTACAACCGAGAAGGAGGCTGACGTCTTAGCAGGTGGCCACGCCAAAATAATGCACGTACCTAGACACCAGGGGCTTATTACAAAGGGTACTGTTTAGACCCGGTTTACACCATAAAGACCGAATACCTTAGGGAGTGTTCAGCGTCGCGAGTTTGGCCTTATATGCATCAGCTCCGAATCATGTCTTTGGTCAAATGTTGGGTTTGCCCGGCTCCTGTGTTTTGCTGCCTTACGTTCCGCTCTATTGGCTAAGGCGGCACCAGGAGAACTACTGCGATTGTGCCCTGGTTCATCTGGACGAGCACCTCAGTAGAGAAAGCCGAAAACTGATTGTCATGATATAGCGTGAGACTAGTCAACCACTCGATGACCTATTGCAATCTTTGATATTCCTCCGCATTAACGAAGGGCCGTTTCCTGGCCAGGCATGTACGCACCCCGAATCCGGATGAGTGCGGAGCCACGAGGGGCTATATAGTAGCCCCACTGTCAAACTCCTATGGCTAAGTGAAAGTGTTAAAGCATTATAGTCCGGTTGCCTAGTTCACTGCGCTATCACCTCCTTATTACGACCAAGACGTTGGATTAAGTGTGAATACACGTCTTCTGCGAACACCCCCGCATTATATGCGTGGGGGCTGAAGCCGACAACTGCAATCTTTCAGGTTATATACATGTATACATAAACGGCCGCACAAGAGGCATCACAATACTTTCGGGCAAAAGTATAAATACATCCTCGATAAACTCAATAAAACGTTGTTTTTACAATGGGAATACATGTCACTCAAACATAACATTCTTCGAGCACTGGGCCTCTATCGTACGAGCGCCCTCAAGAACTTCTTCAAAATAGTGCTCGGCAGCCACTCGGCCTATGGCCGAACCCTGCGCCACGACAGTGGTGGCATCCATCTCCGCCCAGTATGTTTTGACACGGGCAAGGGCCATCCGCGAGCCTTCTATGCACGCCGACCTCTTCATCGCATTAATGCGCGGCACCGCACAAAGGAACTGCTGCACCAAGCTAAAATAGTTGTTCGGCGTTGGCCTTCCCGGCCATACATGATCCACGACAGACCTCACGGCGAGTCCGGACAATCTATTGAGTTCGGCCCATTCGGCAAGCTGATCAGTCAATGGAAGCGGACGTTCTAGAACGTTATATTGCGACCAGAACAACTTGTCCACTTCGCGATCTGTTTGATCTCAGAAGTATTCGGTCGCATCGACAGCGCTCGCCGCTAAGTCCAGATATGCGTCAGCCGAACTCCACAGCCAATCCAGAGGGGCATACCGCGGATCACCGAACTTCCTCCGCAGCATAAAGGGCTTCCCAGCCACAATGTCCCTGGCTTCACGCAGTTCCTCCTTCTTCGCTCTCATTGCAGAGCGGGTGTCTTTGGTCGCCATTGTGGCCTTTTCAAAGTCCGTAGCCTTAGCCCGGTTTTCTTCCTCAAGAAACTGGCAGCGGTCGGCAGTGTCTTTTAACTTCACAGCCATTTCGGCCATTTTCTATTTGCTCTCGCTATGAGCGGCCTTATCGGCTTTAAACTCTTCGGCCGCCTTCAAAGCGGCCGCATTACTACTCCTTGCTTCCTCCTTGGCTCGGGCAAGCTCCGCCCGTAGGGCCTCCACGGTGGCAGCTCCATCTGCAGTCACAACATATTAAAGATACTGGCATCACGCTGCTCTTACTATGTGACATTCACTATAAATATCACCTACCCTGTGCCTTGTCAAGCCGCTTGTTAACAAGCTCGATGTCGGCATCTACCGCATCTAGTCTCCGTTTTAATTCGGCAACCCCATCAGTCCGGCTGGCCACCGGAGCTTCAGACACCTGCACATAATGGCAGTCTGGTCATTACCTGGGACTACGATCCTCTGTTCATCACCGTTCTCGACGACAACCAGAGTCTCAGGGGCTACTATCTACACAGGGCGCACCTAAAAATGTGCGGTACTACCACAAATGCATATCATTCCACGTACCTCAAAGCCCGTCAGTAGACTCATAAAGGCTTCATGCAACCCGTTTTCGGCGGACGAAATCCTTTCAATCACCGTACACATTAATGTACGGTGCTCTTCTGAGATAGTCGCTCGCTCTAGCAGACCCTTCAGTACGTCCGACCGCATACCAAGTGGTGTCGGACTCTTTTGATTGCTCTCTTCAAGAGCCGGATACTTAGGGCTTCGGGTGACCATGGGATTACCTTCTGGCCTTGCCGGATCCGGAGAAACTCTCCGTGACGACACTTCAAGGTTGCCCACTTCTTGAGCCAGGGAGTCCGAGGGAGGCATTTCACTCTCCATCATCTCTGGAAGAAGATCCCCCGAAGACAAGCTCTACTGAGAAGGGCTCAGATCCGAACTGCAAGATAGATGCTTCGCTAATTTTCCTCAGAAGTAAGGTAGTATATCTTCACTATTAAGTACTTTTTGATTACTTACAGCTCGTTAGAGGGCTGATCCCCGCATGGACTTTGTGCGGCAAGAGCACCCTCCGAGGTGGGACCCTCTGGTGGAGTTTTCTTCTCCCGTTTGGAAACCTTGGTTTCCGGATCATCAGAGGTAGTCCTCTTCCTCCCTCGGGGAAAGGGAATGTCAGATTCCTTCCCTTGGCTATCCTCCCTCACGGAGGCACTCGTTCCCTTGGTTGGAACAGGTAGCGGTGGAGGCCCGCTTTGGCCCTCTCTATTCCCCCCTTCATCTTCCTTTGAGGGCACCGGCCAAGGTGTTGGCTCGAGCATCTTTTCCAACACCGGATTTCCAAGCCTTCGTGAAGGGGAGCCGAACACCGGATCATCTTCGCCTTTGTTATCCAGTCCTGGTCAAAGAGCGATCCTTCAGAATGATGTCATGATAAAAGAAATACAGTGTGTTCGGCTAGAGGATTACTTACTTGGGCCGCGGTGCGGTTGCTGCTCAGGCCCACATCCTCGGAGGTGTCCGGACACTCTATTTTGGGTCCGAAGAACGACTTGTACATCTCCTCGTGCGTCAGGACGAGGAAATTCTGAATAGCGCGCGGTCCTTCTAGGTTGAATTCCCATAAACGGAGGGGCCGACGTTTGCAAGGCTGGACTTGACGAACCAGCATGACTTGCACTACCATAACCAAACTAAAATCTCCCTCAAAGATATCCCGGATGCAGCACTGCAGTATGGGCACATCCTTGGCTGGACCCCAGCTCAGCCCCCTGCTGATCCATGACATCAGTTGTGGTGGAGGGCCCGAGCGAAAGGCGGGGGAAGCTACCCACTTGGCACTTCTAGGAGCAGTGATGTAGAACCACTCCCGTTGCAATAATCTGAACACCTCTGGAAAGGAACCTTTTGGCCATAGAGCTCCAGTAATCTTGCTTATTAATGCACCCCCGCATGCTACATACTGCCCCTCAACCGTCTTCGGCTTCACATCAAAGGTCTTGAGCCACAGGCCGAAGTGAGGGGTAATGCGGAGGAAGGCCTCACATACGACAATAAATGCCAAGATGTGGAGAAAGTGATCTGGGGCTAGGTCGTGGAAATCAACCCCGTAATAGAACATCAAACCACTAATGAAGGGATCCAGAGTGAGGCCTAGTCCTCGGAGGAAGTGGGGGATGAACACGACGTCTTCATTGGGTTCAGGAGTAGGGACGACCTGCCCTCGGGCAGGCAGCCGATGCGAAACTTCGGCGGTCAGATATCTTGCCTCCCTCAACTTCTTGATATCCTCTTCCATGATGGAGGAGGGCATCCACCAGCCTTGGAGGCTGGATCCGGACATGATTGAAGGTCCGAAGCACCTGACCTAGGCTTTGGGTGTTAGAACTCGAGGCGGGGGAAGGATTCGATTGAGCACGGGAGGAAAAAATTAAAAGCCTTGTCCCGTTATAAAGAGGGTGAATATCAAGCGTCCTCCTCGTGGCCGTTTGGGACTTTCCTAAAATCTAGGAGTCCTAGGCGTGGTTGGGTTACCCACGACCATATTGATGAGAATCCCGTAATAAGGGGGACACGATCTCTGCTTTGACAAGACGTGTTAAGAAACTGCCTCGCATTATGTGCGGGGCTAGTTAAAGAACAATGGTTCGAATAATCACTGGACCATGGCATAATGTCATGTTGTCAAAATGTGTCAGCAGATTAGATTTGCGGAAATATTATTCTCTCTATGGTGGTATGTGGAACTTATTTTGCAGGGTCGGACACTATCGTTGTATTCAAATTCTTCCGTGGTGTATTCGGAGGAGGAACCCGCCTTGCAATGCCGAAGACAATACTGCGCGCCGGACTCATCGTCATTGAAGCCTGGTTCAGGGGCTACTGAGGGAGTCCTGGATTAGGGGGTCTCCGGACAGCCGGACTATATTCTTTGGCCGGACTGTTGGACTATGAAGATACAAGATTGAAGACTTCGTCTCGTGTCCGGATGGGACTCTACTTGGCGTGGAAGGCAAGCTAGGCAATACGGATATGTATATCTCCTCCTTTGTAACCGACCTTGTGTAACCCTAGCCGCCTCCGGTGTCTATATAAACCGAATGGTTTTAGTCCGTAGGACGACATACAATCATACCATAGGCTAGCTTCTAGGGTCTAGCCTCTCCGATCTCGTGGTAGATCAACTCTTGTAATACTCATATCATCAAGAATAAATCAAGCAGGACGTAGGGTTTACCTCCATCAAGAGGGCCCGAACTTGGGTAAAACATCGTGTCCCCTGCCTCCTGTTACCATCCGCCTTAGACGCACAGGTTGGGACCCCCTACCCGAGATCCGCCGGTTTTGACACCGACAGCCCCTCTGCCCGAAGACCCTGTGGACGCTCTCCTGACGGAGATGCGGACTCCGTCTCCTTATGAGGTGCCGGAGAAGACCAAGAAGAAGGCCAAGGGAACCCGAAAGAGTTCCCGACGCCAGGTGGTATCGGACTCATCGTCCGATAACTCCGAGACGCACTCCTCTTGTGAAAACGAGGAGGAGGAAGATGGAGACTCTCCGCCTCCAGCCGGGGGAGACAAGAAAAGGAAGGCCGCCCCAACCAGGGAGGCCGAAGGGTCCAAGAAGGGAAGGACTCTCCTTTCGGACTATTCCACCACCGCTGCCAACGGCGAAGACGAGTGGTTACTCAAGGCCAAGCCCCTGGCGAAGCTGTAAGTATTCGGATACCAGAGTAACTCATAACATACTTTTGTTGCACTGCTTCCCCTAATGTTGAATATGATCACGCAGTCTGCCCCGAGCCCGTATCCCTGTATCTTCGTCGGACGGTTCCTTGGACTCATCGGACATGGATAGGGGTCTGCTTCCACCCGCCTCCTCTCCTTGCCCTACGGACAATGCCGAGGTATTGTTTCAAGGGGCACCGAGCCGGGGGGCGACAGTCCCGGAGGCGCCTCAAGGCGACCTTCCAGACTCCAGGAGCAAAGGGAGCAAGGCTCCCGGGGGCTCCAAGTTTGGCCCTCAGCCGAACACCACACCGAAACCTCCAGTAGTTCCGGACTCGGGCAGGCGGCCCCCTTCCACAAGGGGCAAGCCATCCATGCCACTGACCTCTGTCCATCCAGAGGCACTGGACGACCTGCTGGGAGCGCTTCGCGGCGCTTCCATCGATGAAGAGCACCGCACTATTATGAGTGCGGTGATCAAGAAGGTTCAGTCTGCCAAGAGCGGACAGACTGAAGCATGTGCTAGCCTTCTAACAGGCTTTAAGGTAAGTATTTAAAATATAGGAAAATATTACCGCATAGACAGTAGCCCCTGATGCTCTGTTTGGTGTTCACAAAGAAAAGCCGAATAGAGGATCAAATAATATCTGCAGGAGTCTAATATAAGTATGTCTGTATGCGTATGTAGGCTTCGCTGCTGACCTCTACCACACTGACTGCGGAGGTCGCCGCACTGAAGCAGGACCTCGAGCGGTCCGAGAAAGAGCTCGGCCTTGCCAAGAGGCAGCTCGAGGAGAACAAAGGTAAGTAATACCTTCTTTATATAAAAAAGAAAATGTGGTTGCTAAATATCAGGATCATCATGAATGTGCCAGGGGCCATGACCGAAGTGGTGACCCTGAAGCAAGCGTTGTCCGAGGCCGAAAACAAAGCGGCCGAGGAGCGCACCGAATGGGAAAAACAAGAGGCACGGGTGGGAGAGGTGCAGCAAGAGCTCCAAGCTCTCGTGAAGAAGCACGAGACTTTGGAGCTTGACTCGAAGACGCGAGAGTCTGAGCTTGCCGCGGCCCTCGAGAGCACAAAGCATGCTAAGGCTGAAGCCCAAAAGGCCCTCCAGGAAATTGAGGGGATGAGGAAGATAGCGGCGGGTAAGGCATTCAATATGCAAAGCAAGCATGTGAAAGTAAATTACTTGTTACTTACCCGAGTCCGGAGCTCTCCAGGAGCATTCGCAGATTTGCCTCGCAGCGTGTCGGATGCGGTGAAGTATTACCAGGCCGAGGAGGGAAGCTCGAAGGAGAAGTTGTTCTGGTCTCAGTATACTGGGACCAAACACCCGATGCCTTTGAGCGACCAGCTGAAGCAACTGGTCGAGCTGCACAAGGCGGCCGGACAGGCCATGAGGGGCCTTATAGTCCGGATGTGGCCTGGCAATTCCCTTCCCAATAGCTACTTCGGCCTGGTGAGGCGGCTTGTGGATGCCTGCCCACGGCTGGAAGTCATCAAGTGGTCCGTCTGTATCGAAGGTGCCCGCCGGGCTTTTGCCCGTGCAAAGGTGCACTGGGCCAAGATGGACGCCGAGAAGCTGGTGAAGGAGGGGCTGCCGCAGGGTAAGGAGCATTGCCACCCCGAAATGTATTATGAGGGTGTCCTGAAGGGTGCCCGTCTTGTGGCGGACGAGTGTGCGAAGGATGTAATATTTGAATGAACTCGCTCGTGTGATCCTGTATTATGAAAACTTGTTCATATGCGCTATGCAACGCTTGTTTGAATTTAAAATATTACATTCTGTGTGCCTGTTTATTAAATCTGAGAGATGGCTAGTCGTCGGCTTCTGCCCCCATGCCACGAGTGCTGGGGTGTTCGGGATGAATCTGAGCACTCTTGTTCCCATTGTTGGGTCCTTCGAGGGAGGTGCTCAATGCAACGAACAAGGCAATCAGACTATAATGCTTTATCACTCTCACTTAGCCATAGAAGTCTACAATTTTAAATTTTGGCGAAGCCCCTAGTATTCGGAAGGCCGAATTCGGGGAGCTATACATGCCTTAAGCCGGACAAAGCCGACTCCTCGCTCTAAGCGGCATAAGTCTTTGGCTAGCTTCTAGGGTTTAGCCTCTATGATCTCGTGGTAGATCAACTCTTGTAATACTCATATCATCAAGATCAATCAAGCAGGACGTAGGGTATTACCTCCATCGAGAGGGCCCGAACCTGGGTAAACATTGTGTCCCCTGCCTCCTGTTACCATCCGCCTTAGATGCACAGTTCGGGACCCCCTACCTGAGATC
The DNA here is from genome assembly GCF_002162155.2 of Triticum dicoccoides. NCBI lineage: Eukaryota > Viridiplantae > Streptophyta > Magnoliopsida > Poales > Poaceae > Triticum > Triticum dicoccoides. The sequence continues at coordinate 316,809,931 of NC_041388.1, forward strand.
CACCGGTTTTGAGACCGACATTAGTGCTTTCATTGAGAGTTCCACTGTGCCGTCATGATAAGGATGGATGGCTCGTCTTGTTGTCAAGGACAACATCACCTCGGGGGGAGTCCTGGCTGTAGGCCAAACCCTCCAACTAGGCGGCTTCGTCATGACCGCCCGTTTGGCCGTCGCACCAACGATGACTTCTCTGGTCATCAAAAACAGCCTCCATGTCGGCTCGTTATTCGCCGAGCTGATGGATCCAATAGAGCTCTCTTCCTTTAACGAGCTCTGGGATCGCATCGCCGCCCTGAGAGCTGCTACGGACTACGATTGGATTGGGCTTAAACCCGACCAAAGGGAGATTAACTCTCCGCCGGTCACACATCAGATAGCGGTGGTGGAGGAGCAATCTAGCGATTCTTCCTCTATTTCGAGGACAAAATGTCCGGATTTCCGAGCTCTCTGAGCCGGATACCCGTCCACGGGAGGACATGGCCCAAGCTTCAAACCTAGAATGAGACAGCGGGCCAGGACTATTGGGCAACATCCTGGAGCTCGGAGACTCCTCCGCCCCTGGGCCTCAGATCGGGTCAAGGTTCGGACCTAAATCTACCCACCCACCTAGACTCAAGTGATCTTTCCCACATTAGACAAGAGCCCCAAGAGACAGTACATCACTATTGGTCCAGATTCCTCCTTGTAATGAGCAAGGTTAAGGGTCGCGAGGAAGACGCAGTTACATTCTTTTGCAAAAAATTGTAGGACAAGGGAATCTTCAACGCCATAAGTCGTCGTGACGTAGAACACTTTGCTGACTTGGCGGTCATAGTACGGAGGTACTGTGCGATGGAAAGCGCCTGGAAAAGCCAAACAAAATTCTGGGATCCTCCGGCTCTCACTAAATCCCCCGTCCGAACTAAAAGGGTGTACTCTCGTAAGTCACCCGATCCAATTACAAAGAAACCAAAGCCCACTACAGGGCGTGGAACTGTATTGGAGGGATGGCTCAATGGGCCATGCAAAATTCACAGTACAGTGGATACCATGCCAACACACAAGCCTTAGAGCATGTTGGATACTCCGGCAGGTGGCCAAGAGTGGCGAGGATATCCTCACCAACAATACAACAGAGCACCATCCTGTGGAAAATAACAATACAATATTGACAGTCTTCGAGACCTTCACCTCAAATAATAGGCGCAAGCGAACACTTTGCAGCCTTGTCGAAGTCTGCCACGTTGCAGCAATAAGTCCATGGAACGACGCGGCCATAACCTTCAATGCTAGTGACGAACCTCAATTACGAACAACCCGAGCACCAGCCGCTTTGGTCCTTAGTCCAATTGTGGACGGCTTCCGGCTTATTAAAGTGCTCATGGATGGTGGCAGCGGATTAAACCTCATCTATGAGGAAACTCTTAGCAAGATGGCAATAGACAAGAGTAGCATTGAGCAAAGCAACACGACCTTCAGAGGAATCATCCCTAGTTGGGAGGCACGATGTGCGGGAAAAATCACACTAGATGTGGTATTCGGCACACCGGAGAACTATAGGTCCGAAGAAATCACATTCCAAGTGGCCCCGTTTAGGAGCGGATACCACGCCCTTTTAGGGCGGGAGGCATTCGCGATCTTCCAATCTATACCCCATTACGGGTACATGAAGCTCAAAATGCCCGGGCCCAATGGAATAATCACTCTGGCTAGTGATCCGGACATAGCACTCCGCGCCGAAAATAAAACCGCCTCACTAGTCCTCGAGGCGTTATCCGAAGCCCTGGCGACCGAAGAACTAACTACGATGCACTCCACAATGCACAGGGACGACGTGATACTCGACAAAAGACCCAAGTCCACCTCTTTTAAACCAGCGGATGAAATAGTCAAATTCCAGGTCCACCCAACGGACCCTACAAAAACAGCATCCATCAGGGCACAGCTGAACCCCACAACAGACGCCGCACTGCAGGAGTTCTTGCACGAGAATTGGGACATCTTCGCCTGGCATCCTTCAGACATGCCAGGAATCCCACGCAGGCTGGCCGAGCATAGCCTTAACATTCTAAAAGGTTTCAAGACGGTCAAGCAGACTCTTCGGCGTTTCTCTGAGCCTAAGCGGAAAGCCATCGGAGAAGAGCTAGCCAAGTTACTCAAGGCCGGATTCATTAGAGAAATAAAACATCCGGACTGGCTAGCAAACCTGGTGATGGTACCAAAGAAGGACCAATCCTGGCACCTATGTGTCGATTTCAAGGACCTTAACAAGGCTTGCCCCAAGAATCCCTTCCCACTCCCCCGCATCGATCAAATTATCGACGCTACCGCAGGGCACGACTCATTGTGCTTCCTCGACGCATACTCCGGATACCATCAAATTAAGATGGCGGAGCCCGATCTAGCCGCAATGGCATTCATCACTCCATACGGCCCCTTCTGATTTAACACCATGCCTTTTGGGCTCAAAAACGCCGGTGCAACCTATCAGTGCATGATTCAGACATGCTTGGAAACACAAATCGGCAAAACAGTGGAGGCATACGTAGACGATGTGGTCATTAAAACAAGACACGTCGAATCCTTAATAGATGACTTGAGGCTCATGTTCGATAACCTCCGAACATATGACATCAAGCTCAATCCGGAAAAATGTGTTTTCGGGGTTCCCGCCGGAAAGCTCTTGGGCTTCATCTTTTCCAATAGAGGAATTGAAGCAAATCCGGCTAAAATCTGAGCTTTGTCACAGTTGGCTATCCCAACAGACCTCAAGCGCTTCTAGAAGTTAAATGGATGCGTGGCTGCCTTAAGCCACTTTATCTCCCAATTAGGAGAAAAGGCACTACCTCTTTATCGCCTTCTTCGACGCACCGAACACTTCGAGTGGATGGATGCGGCCACGGCCGGATTGGAAGAAATAAAAGCCGTATTAGCCACCAACCCACTCTTGGCCGTGCCAAATGTCGGCGAACCAATGCTGTTATATATAGCGGCAACACACCAAGTTGTAAGCGTAGTGCTCATCGTCAAACAAGAGACGGACGGACATAAGTTCCCGCTTCAAAAGCCGGTATACTACGTATCGACTGTCCTCACTCCATGCAAATCACGGTACCCACATTATCAAAAGATAGCATACGCGGTCTTCATGGCATCCCGGAAACTATGACACTGTTTTCAAGAGTGTTCAATTACGGTAGCCTCCGAAGTACCACTCAATGACATAATAAATAGCCGCGATGCCACGGGCCAGATTGCTAAATGGGCTATCGAGATCCTCCCATTCGACATAACATACAAACAACAGCGAGCCATTAAGTCACAAGTACTGGCTGATTTGGTCGCCGAATGGACGAAAGCCGAACTCCCTAAAGAGTATGGCGCGTAATCCAATTGGATCATGCACTTCGACGGCTCTAAGATGCTGGCTGGTCTGGGGGCAGGCGTCGTCCTGACATCCCCCACAGGAGATACAGTCCAATATGTACTCCAAATATTATACACAAACTCCAAAAATGCAGCAAAATATGAGGCCCTGTTGCATGGTCTTTGGATGGCAGACTCCATGGGCATTCAACGCCTAGAGGTGTGTGGGGATTCGAAGCTCGCAATATCTCAAATAAATGGAGACTTTGATGCCAAGGACCCAAAACTGGCGGCTTACCGCAACGCCGTCCTCAAAATGTCAGCTCGGTTCGAGGGGCTTGAATTCCACCATGTGGTCCGGGAAAACAATCAAGCGGCGGATATCCTCGCCCGCATCGGCGCTAAGCGCGACCCTGTCCCACCTAACATCTTCTTGGAAAGGTTGTTTAAGCCATCCATGGTATGGGAAGGAGAGACCGGCAACGACAGTCCGGACCCGACCACAACGCCAGATACCGAACACTCCGACGTAATCGAAGGCTCTGCCACCGACATAACGCCTTCGGCCCACGTGATTATGGCTGTCATCGCCCCGTGGACAGAATCCTTCTTGGCTTACCTAATTAGGCAAGAACTCCCCGATGACCCAAACGAGGCACGTTACACTGTGCGGTGGTCTAAAGCCTACAAGGCCCACGAGGGAGAGATTTATAAGAAAAGTGCTACCTGAGTACTTCAAAGGTGCATCTCCGAAGAGGAAGGACGACAACTTTTGGCAGAAATTCATGCTGGACTTGGCAGCCACCATGCCGCAGCTCGGGCCCTTGTAAGCAAGGCCTTCGGTACAGGTTTTTACTGGCCGACGGCCCGAGCAAACGCACAGGACCTCGTTCAACGTTGTGTTGGTTGCCAGCTTTTCGCAAACCAAAGCCATATGCCACCCACCGCTCTCCAAAAAATCCCCATTACTTGGCCCTTCGTGGTCTGGGGGCTTGACATGGTTGTACCCCTTAAAGGGGGAAGCCATAAGAAAAAATACCTATTGGTCATGGTGGATAAATTCAGCAAATGGATAGAAGCCAAACCAGTTAAAACGGTCGAGTCCGGACCAGTGATAGACTTCATATCCGGGGTTGTACACCGTTCCGGCGTCCCCCACAGCATCATCACCGATAATGGCTCGAACTTTATAGCTGACGATGTAAAAACTTGGTGCAGCAAAATGGGCATTAAGCTCGATTATGCCTTTGTCTATCACCCGCAAACTAATGGTCAAGTCAAGCGAGCAAATGGTCTTATCATGAGTGGCACTAAACCCAGATTAGTGCAATCCTTAAAGGAATCAGATACGCACTGGGTGGAGGAGCTTGACTCCGTACTATGGGGGCTGCAGACCATGCCAAATTGCACTACCGGATACACACCGTTCTTTATGGTGTACGGCGCAAAGGCGGTACTGCCCTGCGACATCATTCATGACTCACCTCGAGTGCTCATGTACGAAGAGAAAGAAGCCGAGCTTGATCAGAAGGACAGTTTGGATGCCCTGGAGGAGGAGCGGGACGTGGCAAAAGCCCGCTCTGCATTCTATCAGCAAAAGGCTCGGCGGTATGAAAGCAGAGAAGTACGGGACAAAACTTATAACACTGGCGAACTCGTGCTGTGCTTACCGGAGAATAAAAAGGACAAGCTCAAGCCCAAATTGGAACGTCCCTTCGTTATTGACAAAGTTCTGACCGGTGGAGCGTACCGTCTGCAGGAAGCATCGGACAATCGACTCGAGCCAAATCCATGGAACGCAGCCAGACTCCGAAGGTTCTACGCCTCGTGCCGGACTCTATTTCCGTCTCCTTACCTCCGTCAATTTTTTATATATCTGTTATCTGTCTTTTCTTTCTTTCTTTCTTCCCTTTTTCTCCACAGCCTTAAAAGGTTAAACTGTGTCTTGACTACACAATCTTGACATGCTAGGTGTGCTCATTATACCTGGGGGCTTCTTATATAGAAGCTTAATATAACTATGTTCCGGACTCTATGCCCCCCGCACATGTGTTACTTTTCCACATGTACCTTTTCTTCACCATTATATGCATCGATATGACTTAAGTTTTGGCCAAGCTGGGTTGCTTGGCTCTTGTGTTTATGCCCTACGTTCCCGTTAATTTGGCTAGGGCATAAGGGGAGCACCTCTGTGATTGTTACTGCCGGGTCAACCGGATGTGTACCTCAGACTGGGTGAAGCCGGAAGCTAGCATTCTTAAGGGAATATTCGGTCAGTGAACAAAAGATGACTTTAAATTATTGGAATACATGCCCCCAGATGTTTATATCCTACATCTCTTCTCACAGTTCGGACATGCACATTAATGCATGCGCACCCAGGGAAAGGAACCCTTAACGGAACTATTCTCCCTGGAAGATGTTTCTTACTATCCATGTAATATAACATAGCTAGTTGGGTACTTGTCTGTTCACGCACTAATGACCCCTACGCCTGGTTTCCACGCGTACCTCGGTTTTTACATAACTGAGTGGGTATTCGGATACACTCCGGACTGTCGGGTCCGGAGGTTGAAGCGAAAAGGTCCGCCATGACAAGTGATTTACATTCTGGCTAGTGACAATATATGTCACTTGAATTACACAGTCACTTATGTCGGCGTTCTGGGAACGGGGGTCCCTAGACTTGCCTGCTTGCGGCGTGCGGCGTGGCTCAAAGGGGGGGCCCAGCGCGGCCCATCTCCACCAACACAAACCCAAGACCCTCGCGAGGGGCCAATCCTCGCGGGGCGGACGACGCGGAGCTTCCTCAGGCAGCCTCGTCAGGCTGGCTCCCGAGGAGGCGGAGAGATCAAGGCGGGGTACCTCACGAGGTGCACGTGACGCAAGCCATGACGACCGGGGTCGCCAGGCGGGTGCCAGCCCGTGCAGCATCCTTCCTTCCTCTTTGGTGCAAAGGGGGCAAGCGCAGCCGCGGAGTACCGAGGCATCAGACAAAGGTTGCCATTTCGGTGCAACGAGACCAAGACCAGGACGACTACGAGATGGAGGTCACCGTGGAGCCCAGGACGGTGTCATCACCAGAGCTTTGCGTAGGCGAAGACTACTTTTGTCAGGATAGTTGATACTAGCTGTCCCCCTTCAAATTAGCCCGCCATTGTTGGCTCCCTTCCTGCTCGATATTTGGGAAGAGGACTAGGGCCTCTATAAATAGGACCAGCCACCCACAGAGCAAAGGGACAACAATGACACCAAGAAGAAAGAGAGAGAGGCTAGAGGCTAGGAAGAAAGAGCTGGCCAGAGAGTTGGAAAGATAGAGAAGGTTAGGTAGAGAGAGAAAGAGAAAGGTGACTAAGCTCCTCCTAGCAGTTCATCACCCCAGCCAAGAACAGACCCTTGCGAGGCTGTTCTTCCTTGTATCGTTCACCATCATTAGCCCAAGAGGCAATCCACCACACCACAAACTGGAGTAGGGTATTACACCACAACGGTGGCCCGAACCAGTATAAACCCTGTGTCTCTTGTGTTGTTCTTTCCATAGTTCAGATCCTAGCAAGGTGGGGGGTGCACGTTGGTAGGAGGCGAAATCTCCGCACGCACCCCAGTGTTCGAACCTCAAGGGTCTGTCGGAACCTGAAATCCGACATTTGGCGCGCCAGGTAGGGGTGCCCCGGGATTCGTCTTCCACCACCCCATTCTCCTCCGACCATCACGCCCATGTCTGACGCTCGTCGGGCCCGTGCCGAGCGCCGGGCCGCGCTCGCTTCCCGCATCGCCCAGACGGCCCCCGTCGGCAGGCAACCTCACCGTTCCCCGTCACCTGCCGTCAACGCCGCCACCGGCCCGGTGGGGGACGAGCATCAAGCATCGTCCCAGCACCCATCTGTGCGGCTAGACGGCCGCACCGCGACTCCCTCGCTCACCCCAGTTGTTTCTTCGTCTCGCGCGCTCCGCGCGCCCATGGAGGCTCGGGCTGCACTCATCGCGGTGAACGAGCTCCTGTGCTACCGTCCCGTCGACGTCGTCTATGAAGAATGGCTTGACCGCATCGCCGAGCTCTTCCGCACCGCAGGGGGCTCTCCAGCGCCGTCCGTTCCGTTGCACCGCACCCCGCCCCGCGCGGGCAATGAAGCTCCGGCGGCGCCCTGGCCGCCTCCTCCTCAGGAAGGCGCCATGGCTCCAAGGAGCGTGGCCCCTGGGCGGAACCCGCTCTGTCAGGCGCCAGCGCAACAAGAGCAGAGCTGTCAAGAAGTCCCTCGCCTGGAAGAAGCTGCCCGGGCGCTCCCTGCTCCAGCACGTCGCGACCATGCTCCTGCTCCCGCGCGTCAAGACCCCGCGCTGCTCCCAGCTGCAGCGCGTGGGGACATGCAAGACCAAGTTCCCCGTCATCCAAGGCCTCCCGTGGCCACAGCAGGCTGCCGCGCCTTCACCGCTGAGCTACGCAACATCGCGTGGCCCGGCAAGTTTGAGCCAGACTTGCCTCCTTGCTACGACGGCACGGCTGACCCTGTGGAGTTCCTCCATCTCTACGAGCTGGGCATCGAAGCAGCCAACAGAGACGAGAAGGTATTGCACCATGGCACTCAAGGACGGGGCCCGCACCTGGCTCCTGAACCTGGCTCCAGGCACGATATCCTCCTGGGACGAGATGCGCACCTGCTTCATCGCCAACTTCCAAGGCACTCGCGACCGGCCACCCGCCGTGAGCGACATGCGCCGCATCAAGCAACAGCCCGGGGAGACCCTGCAGAAGTACATCTAGTGCTTCAACAATGCACGCCTCAAGATTCCCAAGGTGACTGAGGAGGCCATCATCTCGGCCCTCTCCGACGGCGTGCGCGACGTCAAGATGAAAGAGGAGCTGGCGATGCATGAAGACCTGCGCACTTCCCTGGAGCTGTTCAACTTGGCAACCAAGTGCGCCAGGGCCGAGGAAGGGCGTCTCTCCCTCCTCGAGCTGCCTGCCGCAGACCCAGAAGAGAAGAAGCCCAAGGCCAAGGATGTGAAGCGCAAGGGGGCTGCCGTGATCGCGGCAGAACCAGACACCAAGCGGGGCAGAGACCAGCCCGAACCTTCCAAGGGCAGCCGGTACTGTGTGTACCACAACCTCCACACCCACAACACCAACGAATATCAAGAGGTCCGCGCCATGCGAGAAGGAAGGATTGGCCGTCGCCCTCACCGCAGTGACCGGGGCTACGGCCGAGGAGGGGGAAGGAACGCAGGACGCTGGGAAGACTGTGGCCCGCACCAAGGGTGGTGCGATCGACCTCGCGAGGATCGCTGGCAAGACCCGCCTCGCGAGGGAGGCTGGAGAGATCAGCCTCGCGAGGGAGACTGGAGGGATCAGCATCGCGAGGATCGCCCGCAAGGCAACGCAGGCCTCCCACCGCTGTCGCCGCTGCCAAGGAGAAACGAAGACCGCCACCAGGACGAGGGGGCTGGGGGCTTCCAGGAGCCACGCGCGATCGCCTGCATCCTGGGCGGGGCACAAGCCCCAGCCTCTCAGCGCATCTTCAAGCAGTTCGCCCGCGAAGTGAATGCAGTCCTCCCCAGGCTCGAAGCCACGCGCCCTCTCAGGTGGTCAGCGTGCGCCATCACGTTCAGCTTAGCAGATCAGCTCAAGTGTGCGGCTACAGCCGGAGTCCTCCCGATGCTTTGTTCCCCAATCATCAGCAACGTGGTGGTCACTAAGACCCTCATCGATGGCGGGGCAGGGCTCAACGTCCTGTCCGTGGAAACATTCAACAACCTCCAAGTGCCCTACAGCCAACTTCAGCCAACCAAGCCTTTCTCTGGTATCACCGACGGCTCCACGGTCCTGATTGGGTAGGTCCGCCTCCCTGTCACCTTCGGGGCACGCGACAACTACCACACCGAGCTCATCGACTTCGACGTCGCTCACATTCGCCTGCCGTACAACGCCATCCTTGGGTACCCAGCACTGGCCAAGTTCATGGCCGTAACCCACCACGGTTACAATGTCCTCAAGATGCCAGGAAGCGGCAGAGTCATCACTGTGCCATGTGAAGAGAAGGACGTGGTGTGTTCCCTAGAACGAGCCTTTCAGGCCGCGTCACTGGAAGACCCAGTTCGTGGAAGCAGGAGGCCTCCCGAGACCGCCCCTAAGAAGAAGAAGACATCGTCCGGCCCGACCACTCAGGAGGCAGGCCCCTCTGGGCCCGCGCCTGCCCGGGGGGAACCTCCTTCCATCGCATAGGAAAGCATGCCCGGCGCCCTCCTCAGGCAGGGCTCGGGGGCTCTCCCCTGGGTGGCCACCGACCTAGCCAGGGTCACGAGGGAGGCGCTTGGGCACCACATGGAGGCGTGTTTTGAAGCACGTTTACCTCAAGAAGGAGCAAGGCAAGGAGACCCAGACCCTCAGGAGTTCGTCAGCAAGGCCATTCAGGAGCTACAGGAGTCAAGAGTCATGAAAGGTGGCCGCCGCCTACCAGCAGTGGCTCCCCATCCAGGCGAGGATGGTGGGCTGCGCGTCTGCATCGACATACCAGGGTTCAACCGAGTCGCCTCTCTGGAGCGCCTCTGGCCCTCGCGAGTGGGGTGCTGCGGAGGCCCACCCCACGGCTACGTTCGCATGCCTTACGGTTTGCCGAACGCGGCTGACACGTACCAGCGCCTCATGAGGGGCATCACGGAGGCACGAGAGGCCAGGCGTTCCACAGCCCTGGCAGGGATGGAGATGGCCCGTGAGGGGCCGCCAGCGCCTCCGGAGCCTCCCGAGGCCCCTGGACCTGGGGGCTCGTGAGGATCGGCTCCTGCAGCCCACCGAGCTTGCTACACCAACGCTACTTCGTCCTCAACATCATCAGGTGACATCTTTTCGAGTTCTATTTCCAGCTGGGAGCGCCCCCCAGGGCTGCATTATTTCCAGGCTGCGTGGGTCCGTCCCTGTGGTGTGTATCCCTTTTTATTTCATGTTGTTAGCTTACCTTGTTGGGGGCGCCCCTCGGGCTGCATGATCCCCAAGCCGCTCGGTCCTGACCCAGTGATGTCCGCATTCCCAGCATCTATTTAAACGAATCCACTCCTTCGCGGCTAATGTGTTTTACCTAGTTGCCTGCTCAGCTGACACCAACTAACGGAGCTGCTCCCAAACGGCACGACGCTTGCGCATGGGTCCGTCCCTGCAACACCGACAAACCTGGATGGCTGAGTTCTGGCCGTGGCAGCCCCACATAGCGTCACCTCGTCAATCCTTCAGTGCCTCACTACCCCTCGGGAGCAACCAACGGCTGACTGTCAATTGTCATGGCAACCCCTTGTTTTTTCTATGATGGACCTGCAGGACCTCCTGAAGGAGATGCGTTAGGCGAGGCCCTTGCGGTGTCTCCTTCGCTCTCGTCCGCGCGAACCGCTTGCACATTAAAGGGGGGGTGCCTGAGCATCGCGACTCAGGGCTCCTACTGGCTCTCCAGCCCTCACCCTCTGGCCTTGACCACGGCATCGCGACCTGGCATACCAACGACGGCTGAGACTCGCTCAAGGGCCGGGACCCGAGGACGTAGAGCAGAAAGGGGAGCAAAGGCAAGAGGGGAGAGACACACAAGGACCTCGACGAGCAACCTCGCGCCTGCTGATGCACGGACCCGACGACACACTAGAGAGCGGCCCCTAACCCTTGAGATAAGTCATCACCCGGAAGCACCAGCTGCCGTGGCACCATCCCCGCACCTAATGCTACCCCGTCTTAGCGACGCCGCTCTCCTTTCTCACCAAACAACGGCTGCTTGGGCGCCAAAGGGGACCTCCTGAGCATCGCGACTCAGGGGCTCTTACCAGACTCCGGGTCGCTCACCTCCTAGCCTTGACCACGGCAGCGCGACCTGGCATACTAGCGACGACTGAAGCCGCCTTGGGACTGGGACCTATCGGAGCAGAGCACCAAGCCCTCGTGAGGTTCGAAAGGGAGGACTGAGCTGAGACGGAATGAGCAACTCGCGCAATTTTATGACAAGTGTTATATTAACAAAACAGGATCACAGGCACCTTACAAGCCCCCATGGGGCGCGCTCTTGATTCCTCGCAGGGAACAGATCCTAAAGGGACACAAACTACGCGCGATTCTGCAAAAGAAGCCATCATCAATAGTGGGCTGTCAAGCACCGACGCCAACCCCATCTAGATCAGAGACAGCAGCGGCCTGACGAGCCTGCCCTGCTCCAGGAGCAGCACCGGCTCGGGGGCTCGTAGCTGTCGTCGCTCGTCTCCGGAGTCACGAAGAGCTCGTCGGAGTCGCTGGAGCCTCCGACGCCTCCACCGCCTGAGGAGCCGCCAAGGGAGCGGTTGGCGGGCCTAGTCCTCGTCGCGGCAGGGTCCGGGCCACCTTCCCCGGGGCAGCACTCCAGCCGGCACCCGCTCGCATCGAAGACCTTAAAGAGCATCATCGAAGCACCGTCGTAATCCAAGTGGACCACGAAGACGCCCCTTACCCTGCAAACCCGGGCGATCTCTCTCCAGCCCCGAGTCATGAAGACCTCGCCCGGGGCAATGACCGCGACCTCTGCCTCGGTCGCGAGGGTGCTGCAGCCGGCGTGCTGCAGCCAGAGCTCCAGGGGCTCCCCCTGCGGGATGATGGAGGCGAAGAAGGGAGGAAGGAGGATCCAAGACTGAAGAGGAATGGCGACGTGGAGCACGAACTCTCGGGAGGAGCCCTCAGTGTGGACCCCAGGGGGGACGACCCACACCTTCGTGACCCGCCGGCGCCGACGGCGGCGCCGCCCATGGCGGTCAGCATCAGCTCCTTCGGGGCCCTCGACGTGGGCGTACAATGGCAGCGGGAACCCCGGTGGCACCCGCTCACACCAAGGCCTCGACACCACTTGAAGGGCCCCTTCGTCCGGGCCACGGGGGATGAGCCGTTTCTTTGGCGGGAGTGGGTCTGGCTCCTCTCGGGGAGCTTTTCCCTTCTCTGCCGCCGAGAACCTGTGGATCGGAGCCATCACAGCAAGACAGAGCAAGGATCGGGAAGAAAGAGAAGCAAGGAGGGATGGACTGGAAGGGCGCGCGCTGTCCCGTACTTATGGCCGGCGAAGGCCAACCGCCGACCTCCATGATTACAGGTAATCATGACCCACTTTGCATGCAGGGACTTGTCCAATCCATGCAGTTGCCGAGGCGCCATGGGGAAGTGGAGACGCCCACGTCCAATCAACCGCCAAGCGGTGCCCAAGGCCGCAGGCTGTTAGGGCCCGCGGCGCTTCGCTCTTGTCCTTCCACCTCCCTACACGGCCAAGTCCGGTCGCGCCTTGGGCCCGGGGGCTACTATCGGTGTTCTGGGAATGGGGGTCCCTAGACTTGCCTGCCTGCGGCCTACGGCGTGGCTCAAAGGGGGGCCCAGCGCGGCCCATCTCCACCAACACAAACCCAAGACCCTCGTGAGGGGCCAAGCCTCGCGGGGCGGACGATGCGGAGCTTCCTCAGGCGCGGCCTCGTCAGGCTGGCTCCCGAGGAGGCGGAGGGATCAAGGCGGGGTACCTCACGAGGGGCCGGTGACGCAAGCCATGACGACCGGGGGCGCCAGGCGGGTGCCAGCCCGCGCAGCGTCCTCCCTTCCTCTTTGGTGCAAAGGGGGCAAGCGCAGCCGCGGAGTACCGAGGCATCAGGCAAAGGTTGCCATTTCGGTGCAACGAGACCAGGACCAGGAGGACTACGAGACGGAGGTCACCGTGGAGCCCAAGACGGCGTCATCACCAGAGCTTTGCGCAGGCGAAGACTACTTTTGTCAGGATAGTTGATACAAGCTGTCCCCCTTCAAATTAGCTCGCCATTGTGGGCTCCCTTCCTGCTCAATATTTGGGAAGAGGACTAGGGCCTCTATAAATAGGACCATCCACCCACAGAGCAAAGGGACAACAAGGACACCAAGAAGAAAGAGAGAGAGGCTAGAGGCTGGGAAGAAAGAGCTGGCCAGAGAGTTGGAAAGATAGAGAAGGTCAGGTAGAGAGAGAAAGAGAAAGGTGACTGAGCTCCTCCTAGCAGTTCATCACCCCAACCAAGAACAGACCCTCGCGAGGCTGTTCTTCCTTGTATCGTTCACCATCATCAGCCCAAGAGGCAATCCACCACACCAAAAACTGGAGTAGGGTATTACACCACAACGGTGGCCCGAACCAGTATAAACCCTGTGTCTCTTGTGTTGTTCTTTCCATAGTTCAGATCCTAGCAAGGTGAGGGGGTGCAGGTTGGTAGGAGGCGAAATCTCCGCGCGCACCCCAGTGTTCGAACCTCAAGGGTCTGCCGGAACCTGAAATCCGACAACTTAGACTGACTAAATTCTTCTTCTATACCATCCAACAGGCTGTCTAGCCTACAATCCTGTTGGGAATACTTTGCGGCTAGTTTCACCTGGTCATACACTAAACTGACGGGGATCTCTTTCCCATCAGACCCCACAGTTCCAACCTCGGCCATGTGGTTCGGGTCAACCTTGGCATATCGTGTCTTCACCATGGCCCGGGCTTCCCTTGCACCTTGTCGGCAGGCTGATATCTTCCATAATCGGAAGCACCACCGCGTTCCCTTGAGCATCTCTACAAGCTCCCCCATGCCTCCTGGCAGGGAGGCGGATAGCCACAAGGCTTGGGCAGTGCCCTGGATCACCTGCTGAACTTGCTCATGCAGCTGTGAGAGCTCTGGCAGAAGATCGCCCGTAGATCCGGGCATCTCCTCTTCAGGACGACCCGTCAGCATACCTACAGACATAACTCTGTTAGTCGACTTCTTCGCCGAACTCTATAAAAAGTTCGTTCAAGCACTTACTAAAAAATGCCATGTCGAAGCCTCTTATTCTCCTTTACGGAGTCAGCTAGCTGGGCCCGAACGTCTTTCAGTTCAACGCCCAGCTAGATATTAGCATCTTGGAGATCATTTTTCTCCCGCCTAACCCGTGTCAGCACAGACTCGCCAGCCTCTAGCTGTCGTTGAGCATGTTGCTCATCCCCTCGCACGACCTCCGGATTCACTCCGGTGTCATCTGCAGAATCTATTGTTAGATTTGCATACATGTCGAATACTCACTGGTACATATCCTTCTTTTCGATAGAAGCAAGTGTTACTAGATGGGGCCTTCGCGGACTCCTTCATTGAGGCAACTGCGGCCCGCAACTGGGCTTTGCACTCCTCCAGCTCTTGAGATAACTGGGTATTCTTCTCCGCAAGAGCCTACACAAATAATGATCCTTAAATCAGTTGTGTCAACTGTTTCAAGTCTCAGGGGCTATTGGTATATATAATTATCAGATTTTCTTACCCGTGTATACTTTACATACTGGTCCGTCGCACTGGCAAGACCATTTTACGCAGCTTGGATGTACGTGTCTCCTGAGTTGAAGGCATTGAATGCCTCTTCGGAGAAACCAGGGTCGCGGAGTACGGCCCGGCGGCGCCTATGATTCATGGCACTCTCCACTTCGGAATTCGTAGCAAACAGCCTATCTGCATCCTCTGTAGGAGGAACATTCGGTGTTGTCCCCACGTTAGCATCTGCCCCTAAGTCCGGCTGGTGGAGGCATGGCCGGCAGGCTCTCTGGGCATAGTCCGGCGAGCGTTTTTCCTGCCAGGAAGCATGGACGTTATTATATTTTAAAGATGACAAACCACAGAGCATGGTTTTTTTTCATACCTCTATGACGGTGTCTCAGTCCTGACCGCCTTCCTTTTAAGCCTATCCAGTTTCGGTGCCCCTTGCTGGTGAGTCACCGCGGGTTCGGCGTGGCGTCCCGAGGGCCTTCCCTGTAGGACACCATATGTGTGTGATGGGTGAAGTGCAAAAAAGGGATCCTTCTCGGAAGTTGGGACTCCGGTTTTACTTACATGCGATGCAGGGAGCAGGCCCGGATAATCGGCTATGATAGCCACCAAGGCATCGTCGCAGCTCAACTGATAGAACATCATGTCGATGAGTTCCACGAATATGTCCGGATCTTCTTCGAGTCCGGGGTTGAGGGCCCGGTCAGGGTCCTCTGGCTGCGGAGACGGGCTATGGACCTCCCTCACAGCTCTTCGCAGTTCCTGCTATGAAATAGCAAGGTAAATACTTATAATGAAGAATGTGGGAACATCTGGGGTAAAAGGTAGCAGCTCACCCAGTTTGGGGGGTTGTACATGGAGAATCCATCCCGTGGCTTAATACGGATGAACTCCTCTTCCTTTCCTTTGTATAAACCGGACAATACTTTCGATAGAGTGGCGATGGAGTCCGGACCTTTACGGCCGCAGCGGGTGGCATAGTCTTCTCCATTGAAGTGTCACATGGGTTTCCCCCGATACTGAAGTGGATGCACCCCGCATTATACATATTGACATAACCTCGATTATTGTCAGTCCTAATCTGGCCAGCGTTTCTATCCTGCCCATCAGGTAAAGGACCTCTCTGTTATCTTCCTCCTGGGGGCTCCGGGGACGCCAGCTACGGCATTTCTTGAAAGGGGCTTTATTGAACTCAGGAAGGCCCATCCGAATAGGGTCCGAAAGGGGGACGTCCTCTATATAAAACCACTCCGAAGGCCAGTCTTCAGATGTCTTCATCGGGGTACCGGACAGGTATCCAGTCTCGGCGATGCGCCATATTTCGGCTCCGCCCACTTGATATATTGACTCCTTCTGTGTACGGGGTACGAGGTACAATAGCCTTTTACATAGCTCGAAATGAGCTTCATAGCCCAGAAACAGCTCGCAAAATGCGACGTAGCCGGCGATGTGTAATATGGAGGGAGGAGTAAAGCTATGCAGCTGGAGGCCGTAGAACTCCAGGAGCCCGCGGAGGAACGGATGGATTGGAAATCAGAGTCCCCTCAATAAGTAAGGGATAAGGCATACCCATTCCCCCATGGACGGGTTGGGGAAGCTCTCCGCTTGCTTCCCGCCGTTATAAGTGGCTAGTCCGGCTCGGACAGAGACCATATATGCAGGAGGGAGAAACCCCTGGGTCTGTAACTCTACTAATTGGCTATGAGGGACGGAACACTTCTCCCAATTGCCTGGCTTAGCGCTATGGGAGCGAGAGGAGGAGCTGCGATGGCCGGCCATGATGGGATGGGCTTTTTCCGAGCGCGCTCCGATGGATACTCGCTATGGGAGGATGGTCTAATCTGGATCTGAGGATCCCCGTCTCTTTAAATAGGCGATTTACTTAGAGGGTTAGGGTGGCAAATGTAAAAATGCCCCGACTTCACACATTCGTTCGACACGTGGAAGATAGCCATTATTAAGGCGCAGAAGCCGAGGAGTGCAACATTTATGGGAAGCCGAACACTACTCGACAGGTATTCGGAATTTGGAGAAGAACCCGCCTTGCAATGCCGAAGACAATCTGCGCGCCGGACTTATCGTCATTGAAGCCTGGTTCGGGGGCTACTGAGGGAGTCCTGGATTAGGGGGTCCTTGGACAGCCGGACTATATACGTTGGCCGGACTGTTGGACTATGAAGATACAAGATTGAAGACTTCGTCCCGTGTTCGAGTGGGACTCTCCTTTGCGTGGAAGGCAATCTTGGCAGTTCGGATATGTAGATCTCCTCCCTTGTAACCGACTCTATGTAACCCTAGCCCCCTCCGGTGTCTATATAAACCGGAGGGTTTAGTCCATAGGACAACAACAATCATAATCATAGGCTAGCTTCTAGGGTTTAGCCTCTACGATCTTGTGGTAGATCAACTCTTGTAATACTCATATCATCAAGATCAATCAAGCAGGCTGTAGGGTATTACCTCCATCGAGAGGGCCCGAACCTGGGTAAACATTGTGTTCCCCGCCTCCTATTACCATCCGCCTTAGACGCACAGTTCGGGACCCCCTACCCGAGATCTGCCGGTTTTGACACCGACAGCTATTTTCATAGCGTCATCAAATAGAGCCGATTAACGACGGCCCGTTATTGTCGGCCCATGAACGGAGGATTCCAAATCTAGCCCATTTACGGCCCATAATGTGGTTTGTTATTGGCCCATGTTTGGTCGATCGATCATACGGCCCGTATAAGGCCCATTGATGCTACGGCCGTATAAGGCCCAGTGATGCTACGGCCCGTAGAAGGCCCATTGTTTCTATGGCCCGTAGGAGGCCCATGGTAACTACAATAAATATGTAGCCCATGGTTATTGTGGCTTAGTTTAAAAAATAGGTTATTGCGGCCAAACCGCGGAAAAAGTACTGCACTGACTACAAGCAAACAAATAAACAAGACAACAAGGAAATAAATAAGCAAGCAACTTACGCTAGGCTATCATGGTTAGTACACATATTACATCCACTAGGCATCAAAGTTCACAACCAGTGCAAAAATAGGGAACAAAGCAGCATATCATATACATTGGTTGTCAAAGTTGGTGACCAGTGCAAATAAAAGCTGCAGAAAAACAAGTCCAGAACTGAAACCACTTCAGAAGATCTCAAGAAACAATATCCTGGGTACCCATAATGCTGGCAAGATGCTTAGCAAGCTTATTAACTTTCTCTTGTTTGGCGCTTAAATCCTCCAGCGTTTGCTGTTGCACCAGAAAGTATGCATCTGAATTCTGCAGGGACTTCCTTAGTCCTTCAGCTTCCTATTGCAGCACATCTGATCGATCTCTTTCAACTTGAAGTTGAGACTCAAGAAGACGAATTGATTCAGGCAGCGAGTTCGAAGAGCTTGTGCCAGTAGTGGTGGCCAGTAACTCGAACACTACATCAAGACAGGACTTTTGGGTTCTCTCACTGTCGTCAAGATAGTTTTTATCAGCTTTCTTGGAGACCAACAGGGATGTCTCACTATCTTGAACCATATCTGCATTACTTCCTTTACCATTGCATAACGGGGTACTGTTCTCCAATATTTTGTCCGCATTCTAAAAGAGAAACAAGCAGACACATCACATGTTTACCATGTTATGTATGAACCTCATTTTGGTAAATCAGTTCAGTAGTAAAGTGGATAGGATAACAACATGAAACAAACATATATCTATGTACCATGGTCACTTTCTGGTCTATATCATTCTAGTTTTTGTTGCCAAATCAAGATAGAGACACAGTTCAAATAATATTTGTTCAAGACAAAGCATAATAGATAGAATATAAGTGTGGGAAACTATAGAGCAATAACAACACTTGTAATGTGCATGACATGAGAACATAATTGTTTATTCAATTGAAACTGAAATCAACATAGAACAAGTTACAACACCAAACCAGTTAGAGAAACAGGTTTAAAACATACCTGTTGCGCCATTGGAGTTTCAATTCCATCCTTCAAATTTGAAAATAGTTGGTATGAGTTAATATAGTGATGCAAGAGCAAAGGAGTATGAACCATAGCTACAGAACCTGACCTGAGAACAATTCTTCTTCTCCTTTAAGCGTTGAGTTAGGATTCAGAGTGGTGGTCCTCGTGCTTTGGGCACTGTAGTTCCCTTACTAACTGGTCGTGTTTGGGTGCTCTGTGGTGGAGACGGTGTTGTGTCAACTAGAACTAAGTTTCTATCTGTTGGGGCTTGGGTTAGAAGGGGAGTACCTGGTTCTCTGTCCAACTGGGTAGGGGTACAATATGCGAGAGTCTGGGTTATGTGTGGTGGGGCTGGTTCTTGGGCAAGTACAACCGTGGTTCTATCTACATCAACTCGTAGAACTATCTTTTCTGAAGACCATGTTGTTACTCCCTTAGATACTGCCATCACCCTCTCCAATTCAAATGGCTGATAAACAAGAAAAGTAATTGAATGTACACACATGTATGATAAGACAGGTGTAATGCATAGTGGGGAATAAAAGAGGGCATGAAATAATTCACATTTATGTTGTCTAACTAAACAGGATAGCATGACACAATTTCACATATATGATGGCTAACTAAACAGGATAGCATGACACAATTTCACATTATGATGGCTAACTAAAAAAGATGGAAAGACATAGTTCAAAGTATGATGATTATGTAAATAGGATGACATGATATAACTATATAATGTGTTTATTAAATAGGTTGGCAAGCCATAATTCCAATACATGCCGCATATGGAAACATGATAGCATGATATAATTCACGGATAGAATGACATAATTCAAAATATGATGACTGTAAACACTAAACAGGATGAGATGATATAACTATATGATGTCTTTATTAAACAGGTTGCCATGCCAAAATTCAGATACATGTTGTGTATGTAAACATGATGGCATGATATAACTCAAATATACGATTTATATAGTAAGCAAGTAAGAAGATAGCAATCCATATATGATGTAAAAACTAAGCAATGCAAGACAACATGCATGACATGGGTAATATAACCCTGCCAAGTTTGAGCATAGACCTCAGGGGGGAATTAGGACTGGTCATCAGTCTCTGAATCCTCCTCTAAGGAGCTCTTTGTAACCAGCAAGATGTTTCCTTCAGCAGGTAGCATTGTCTGCTCTGAATACCTTGTTTTCACTCCAGATACTTCCATCACCGCTTCAAATGGCTGATGCACAGGAAGAGTAGTTGAATATACAAATGTTTTCGACAAATGGAACACATAATACAAAAAAATGATAGCATGATATAATTCACATACATGATGATAGGCTAAATAGCATGGCATTGGATAATTCACATATATAATGCCTTTGCAACAAGATATCATCGCATAATTCACATATATAATGTCTTGCAACTAGATGGCAATGCATAATTCACATATATGGTAATTAGACACTAAACAGGTGGCATTCACACAAAGCATGTCTAAACTAATCAAATGACATAGCAATGCAAGACACCATACGCACGATATGAGCAACATAACCCTGCCAAGTTAGAGCATACACCTTGGGGGAAATAAGACTGGTCATCTATCTCTGAATCCTCCTCTGAGGAGCTATTCGTAACCAGCGAGATATGCGCTTCGTCAGATAGCATAGCTACTCTGAAGACCTTGTTTTCACTCCAGAATTTTCCATCACCGTGTCAAATGGCTGATGCACATGAAGAGTAGTTGAATGTACTAACATTGTTGACAAATGTAATATGTAACAAAAATAAGGATGCCTGATATAATTCACATATAAGATGACTGGATAAGCATGATGGCATTGTAAAATTCACATATATGATGCCTAGCTAAACAAGATGGCGTTGCATAATTCACATAAACAATGAATAAACTAAATAGATGGCATTCACACAAAGCATGTCTAAGCTAAGCAGATGACTGTCGGATTTTAGGTTCCGTCAGACCCTTGAGGTTCGAACACTGGGGTGTGCGTGGAGATTTCGCTTCCTACCTACCTGCACCCCTCCGCCTCGCTAAGATCTAAGCTATGGAAAGAACAACACAAGGGACACAGGGTTTATACTGGTTCGGGCCACCGTTGTGGTGTAATACCCTACTCCAGTGTGTGGCTTGGTGGATTGCCTCTTGGGCTGATGATGATGAATGATACAAGGAAGAACAGCCTCGCGAGGGTCTGTCCTTGGCTGGGGCGACGAACTACTGGGAGGAGTTCAGCCACCCTTCTCTCTCTCTCTGATCGAACACTTCCTATCGAACCCTCCTATCGAAAACCACCCTCTTCTGTGGGTGGCTGGTCCTATTTATAGAGGCCCTGGTCCTCTTGCCCAATATCGAGCGGGAAGGGAGCCAACAATGGCGGGCTAATTTGAAGGGGGACAGCTAGTCCTAGCTACCCTGACAAAAGTAGTCTTCGCCTGCACAAAGCTCTGGTGGTGACGCCGTCCTAGGCTTCACGATGACCTCCGTCTTGCAGTCCTCCTGGTCTTGGTCTTGTTGCACCAAAATGGCAACCTTTGCCTGATGCCTCGGTACTCCACGTCTGTGCTTGCTCCCTTTGCACCAAAGAGGAAAGGAGGACACTGCGCGGGCTGGCACCCGCCTGGCGCCGTTGGTTGTCATGGCTTGCGTCACGGGCACCTCGTCAGGTACCCCGCCTTGATCTCTTTGCCTCCTCGCGAGCCAGCCTGATGAGGCCGTTCCTGAGGAAGCTCTGTGTCGTCCGCCCCGCGAGGCTTGGCCCCTCGCGAGGGTCTTGGGTCTGTGTTGATGAAGATGGGCCGTGCTGGGCCCCCCTTTGAGCCACACTGCAGGCCGCAGGCAGGCAAGTCTGGGGACCCCCGTTCCCAGAACACCGACAGTAGCCCCCGGGCCAAGGCGCGCCTGGACTTGGCCGTGTAGGGAGGCGGAAGGGCAAGAGCGAAGCTCCGCAGGCCCTAATAGCCTGCGGCCTTGGGCGCCGCGTGGCGGTTGATTGGACGTGGGCGTCTCCACTTCCCCATGGCGCCTCGGCAACTGCACGGATTGGACAAGTCCCTGCATGCAAAGCGGGTCATGATTACCTGCGATCGTGGAGGTCGGCGGTTGGCCTTCGCCGGCTATAAGTACGGAATGGTGCGCGCCCTTCCAGTCCATCCCTTCTTGCTTCTCCTTCTTCCCGATCCTTGCTCCGTCTTGCTGCGATGGCTCCGATCCGCCGGTTCTCGACGGCAGAGAAGGGAAAGGCTCCCCGAGAGGAACCAGACCCACTCCCGCTGAAGAAACGGCTCATCCCCTGTGGCCCGGACGAGGGGGCCCTTCAGGTGGTGTCGAGGCCTTGGTGCGAGCGGGCGCCGCCGGGGTTCCCGCTTCCAATGTACGCCCACGTCGAGGGCCCTGAAGGAGCTGATCCTGACCACCACGGGTGGCGCCGCCATCGGCGCCGACGGGTCACGAAGGTGTGGGTCGTCCCCCCTGGGGTCCACACCGAGGGCTCCTCCCGAGAGTTCGTGCTCCACATCGCCGTGCCTCTTCAGTCTTGGATTCGCCTTCCTCCCTTCTTCGCCTCCATCATCCCGCAGGGGGAGCCCCTGGAGCTCTGGCTGCACCACGCCGGTTGCAGCACCCTCGCGACCGAGGCAGAGGTCGTGGTCGTTGCCTCGGGCGAGGTCTTCATGACTCGGGGCTGGAGAGAGATCGCGTAACACCCCGGATGTAACTTTCCCTATCTGTACTCTAACTCTTGCCATTTCCGGTGTTAAGTTATATTTATTTCCTCGGGTTCAGGTCTTTGTCTCCGTGTGTTGTTGTCCTTGTCATGCATCTCATATCATGTCATCATGTGCATTGCATTTGCATATGTGTTCGTCTCATGCATTCGAGCATTTTCCCCGTTGTCCGTTTTGCATTCCGGCGCTTCGTTCTCCTCCGGTGGTCATTTCTAGCTTTCTTTCGTGTGTGGGGATTAAACATTTCCGGATTGGACCGAGACTTGCCAAGCGGCCTTGGTTTACTACCGGTAGACCGCCTGTCAAGTTTCATATCATTTGGACTTCGTTTGATACTCCAACGGTTAACCGAGGGACCGAAAAGGCCTCATGTGTGTTGCAGCCCAACACCCCTCCAATTTGGCCCAAAACCCACCTAACTCTCCTCCATTCCCTAGAGCGTTCGATCACGATCGCGTGGCCAAAAACCGCACCTCATTTGGATTCTCCTAGCTCCCTCTATGTCTATTTAAAGAACCCCCGAAATCCGGATCTTCTCCTCCCCCGAAACCCTAGCTCCATTCGTCTTCGCGCGCCGCCGGACAAAAGTCGCGCCGATGGACATTGTCCGCGCAGCCGCCCGCGCCTACCAGGGGTGCCATGTGGCGGGCGCCGCCGCCCCGTGCCGCCGGCCCGGCGAGCCCGCGGGAGGCCCCCCGAGCCCGCTTCCTCCGCCGCCAGGCCGCGCCTCCCCCCGAGCCGTAGCTCCCAGCTCCGCCGCCTCCCTCGCCCACTCCGGCAGC
>NC_041388.1:316833735-316857226 GCF_002162155.2 Triticum dicoccoides
AGCGCCGCGAGCCGCCTCGGCCTCCGCCGGCCGCCGTCTTCGTCTCCGCCGTCCTCGGCTTCCGCACGCCGGTGAACAGTGTGATCCAGATCTGGATCGGGGTTGCTACAGTAAACCCTAATCCGGGGTAGTTTTTTTTCACTGTCCCGGATATTTATAGTTTATATGCCCATGTTCGAGACTCCGTAACTTTGCGTTCGTAGCTCCAATTCATGCATACAGCATATCAAAATGTTCATCTCAGAGCGTACATCATTTCATTCCATTGCATCATTTTCATTTGAGCTCATCTTGATGCCCGAAATGCTGTTAGAAGAGGGCTACTTGAGTTAATTGTCAGATCTGTTGCTCCGTTTAGCACTTTTGTCATTTTTGCCATGATTAATGTGTGCATGATATGCCCGTGAGTTCTTCATATGTTTTGTTAAGGGTTTTGTCATCTTTCCAGAGGTGCAACCCATGTATTTTTAGGATGTGTGTGGTGACTTGTGCAAGCTTGCAAAGTGGTGCACTTGCTAATTCTGTTTTCAGGGACTTAGTAATTTCACTAAGTCCTGGGATTGTTTATCTCATGATGCCATATGTTCTTGTTGTTTCCTAGTGATCCGTGCCTCTTTTGAGGATGATCAGTAAAGGAGTTTTGTTAATCTTGTAGTGCTCTTTCCATTCATGTCTTTGTTTGCAATTATGGAGAACCCTAGCTTGAGTCAATCAAGCTCTACTTTTGCTTCGTTGCGAATCTGGGCAGATCATCAACTTGTTTGCGATTTTGCCGATGTTATTGTAGTTGATCCGTGCATGCTATGCCATTGTTCTTGCCATGTCTAGCTTGCATTTTGTGCCTTCTTAAGGGATGTATGCTTGTCTTGCCATGACTTGCACCGTGGTGAGTGCATCGAGCTCGTAAACATGCCTTCGTGAGTTATGTTTCAGCATGTCCCAGTTTTCACTAAGTCTGAAAACTGATTGTGTTTTTCTATGTTCGTGTGCTTGTTAGTATATTTTGAGATCCCTTTTGGCTCAAGGTCACTAAGGGACTTTTGTTAAGCTTGTTGAGTAGCTCCATGCCATGTCTTTCTTCGTCATGTTCAGGTCCTGTAGCATGTTGTTTTGTTGCTCCGAAGAGGGCCATATGATGTGAAATTCCAGACAAGTGTTAATTTCACTAAGTCTGAGATCTGTTTGCCATTTGCGTTTTTGCCATGCTTGTTTGAACCTGTTAATGGATGATTTGGCCGTAGCTCAGTGCTAGACTTTTGTTAAGCATCTTGAATGCTTCCCTGCCATGTATTTTGTTGTCATGTTTGGTGGCTGTAGCATGTTCATTTCGTTGCATTTAGATGCCTACTTGCTGTAAATTGCAGACCGGTGTCATATTTGAATCGCTTGCCATTTCCAAACCGTAACTCAGATTCCGGCGTTCTTTATATCGTTTTCAAGCGATATCATCTCATCTTTCCAGTGGCACACTTGGTGTTCCAAGTTGAGGCCAGGTTCATGCTTTTCCTGTCATATCTTGCATTTTGCATCCCGCATCGCATCCCGCATAGCATATCATCATTGCATCATATCGCTTGATCCTTGCACGTGGTTGATTGTGTCCTTGTTGCTTGTTTGTCTTGTTTGGGTAGAGCCGGGAGACGAGTTCGCTAACGAGGAGCCCGTTGAGTTCGCTTTTGAGGATCCAGTCAACTCTGACAACTGTGCAGGCAAGATGATCATACCCTCGAAATCGCTACTATCTTTGCTATGCTAGTTTGCTCGCTCTTTTGCTATGCCATTGCTATGATGCCTACGACTTGCTTGCAAGCCTACTAAATTGCCATGTCAAACCGTCCTAGCAAACCGTTGATTGGCTATGTTACCGCTTTGCTCAGCCCCTCTTATAGCGTTGCTAGTTGCAGGTGAAGATTGGAGGCCGTTCCTTGTTGGAACACTTATTTACTTGTTGGGATATCATTATATTGCCATGTTATCTTAATGCATCTATATACTTGGTAAAGGGTGGAAGGCTCGGCCTCTCGCCTAGTGTTTTGTTCCACTCTTGTCGCCCTAGTTTCCGTCATATCGGTGTTATGTTCTCGGATTTTTGCGTTCCTTACGCGGTTGGGTTATAATGGGAACCCCTTGATATTTCTCCTTGATTAAAGATTTTCCAGCAATGCCCAACATTGGTCTTACCATTTGCCACCTAGCCTCTTTTTCCCTCGGGTTTCCGGAGCCCGCGGGTCATCTTATTTTAAACCCCCCCCCCCCCGGGCCAGTGCTCCTTTGAGTGTTGGTCCAACCGAGTAGACTGCGGGGCCACCTCGGGGAAACTTGAGGGTTGGTTTTACTCGTAGGATGTCTCATCTGAGTGTGCCCTGAGAAAGAGATATGTGCAGCTCCTATTGGGATTTGTCGGCACATTCGGGCGGTGTTGCTGGTCTTGTTTTAACCTGTTGAAGTGTCTTGAGTAACCAAGATACTGAGTCTGATCGGAACATCTTGGGAGGAGGTCTATTCCTTCATTGACCGTGAGAGCTTGTCATGGGCTAAGTTGGGACTCCCCTGCAGGGATTGAACTTTCGAAAGCCGTGCCCGTGGTCATGGCAGATGGGAATTTGTTAATGTCCGGTTGTAGATAACTTGAACCTTAACTAATTAAAATGAATCAACTGAGTGTGTTACCGTGATGGCCTCTTCTCGGCGGAGTCCGGGAAGTGGAAACGGTGTTGGAGTAATGTTTGCGCAGGTTGTTCTCTAGCTTCTCGCTCGTGCTTTGCCTCCTCTTCTCGCTCTCTTTTGCGAATAAGTTAGCCACCATACTTGCTAGTCGCTTGCTGCAGCTCCACTCATATTTTACCTTGCCTTACCTATAAGCTTGAATAGCCTTGATCGCGAGGGTGCGAGATTGCTGAGTCCCCGTGGCTCACAGATTACTATTACACCAGATGCAAGGCCTGATGATTCCGCTCCAGGAGACCCGTATGAGCTCAAGTGGGAGTTCGACGAAGACTCTCAATGATACTATGTTTCCTTTCCTGATGATCAGTAGTGGTGCCCAGTTGGGGGTGATTGGGACCGTTGTCGCATGTTGGGTTCTCTTTATTTTGGCGCCGTAGTCGGGCCATGAGTGTTTGAATGATGTAATGTTATTTCTGTACTTGATTGACGTGGCGAGTGTAAGCCAACTATGTTATCTCCCTTTTATTTATTATGTTACATGGGATGTTGTGAAGATTGCCTAACTTGCGACATATGCCTTCAATGCGATTATGTCTCTAAGTCGTGCCTCGACACGTGGGAGCTATAGTCGCATCGAGGGTGTTACAGATCGCCCGGGTTTGCAGGACAAGGGGCGTCTTCGCGATCCACTTGGATTACGATGGTGCTTCGGTGATGTTCTTCAAGGTCTTCGATGCGAGCGGGTGCCGGCTGGAGTGCTGCCCCGGGAGAGGTGGCCGGGGCCCTGCTGCGGCGAGGACTGGGCCTGCCGACCGCTCCCTTGGCGGCTCCACAGGCGGTGGAGGCGTCGGAGGTTCCAGCGACTCTGGCGAGCTCTTCGCGACTCCGGAGACGAGCGACGACAGCTACGAGCCCCCGAGCCGGCTCCGCTCCTGGAGCAGGGCGGGCTCGTCAGGCCGCCGCCGACTCTGATCTGGATGGGGTTGGCGCCGGTGCTTGACGGCCCACTATTGATGATGGTGTCTTCTGCAGGGGCACGCGTAGCTAGTGTTCCTTTAGGATCTGTTCCCTGTGAGGAATCAAAGACGCGTCCTGTGGGGGGCTTGTAAGGTGCCTGTGATCCTGTTTTGTTAATATAACCCTTGTCGTAGAATTGTGCGAGTTGCTCATTCCGTCTTAGCTCAGTCCTCCCTTTCGAACCTCACGAGGGCTTGGTGCTCTGCGCCGACAGGTCCCAGTCCCAAGGCGGCTTCAGCCGTCGCTGGTATGCCAGGTCGCGATGCCGTGGTCAAGGCCAGGAGGTGAGCGACCCAGAGTCGGTAATAGCCCCTGAGTCGCGATGCTCCGGAGGTCCCATTTGGCGCTCAAGTAGCCGCCGTTCGGTGAGAAAGGAGAGGGGCGTCGCTAACACGGGATAGCATTAGGTGCAGGGATGGTGCCACGGTAGCTGGCGCTTCCGGGTGATGACTTATCTCAAGAATCAGGGGCCGCTCTCTGGTGTGTCGCCGGGTCCATGCATCGGCAGGCGCGAGGTTGCTCGGTGAGGTCCTCATGTGTCTCTCCCCTCTCGCCTTTGCTCCCCTTTCTGCTCTACATCCTCGGGTCTCGGCCCTCGAGCGAGTCTCAGCCGTCGCTGGTATGCCAGGTCGCGATGCCGTGGACAAGGCCAGAGGGTGAGGGCTGGAGAGCCAGTAGGAGCCCTGAGTCGCGATGCTCAGGCACCCCCCCCCTTTAACGTGCAAGCGGACGAGAGTGGAGGAGACACCGCAAGGGCCTCGCCTGACGCAGCTCCTTTAGGAGATCCTGTAGACCCATCATAGAAAAAAACGAGGGGTTGCCATGACAATTGATAGTTAGCCGTTGGTTGCTTCCGAGGGGTAATGAAGCACTGAAGGCTTGACAAGGTGATGCTATGCGGGGCTGCCGCGGCCAGAGCTCAGCCATTCAGGTTTGTCGGCGTTGCAGGGATGGACCCATGTGCAAGCGTCGTGCCATTTGGGGGCAGCTCCGTTAGTTGGCGTCAGCTGAGCAGGGAACTAGGTAAAGCACATTAGCCGCGAAGGAGTGGATTCGTTCAAATAGATGCTGGGAAGGCGGACATCACTGGGTCAGGCCCGAGCGACTTGGGGATCATGCAGCCCGAGGGGCGCCCCTAATAAGGTAAGCTAACAACATGAAATAAAAGGGATACATGCTGCAGGGACGGACCCACGCGGCCTGGGAATAATGCAGCCCTGGGGGGCGCTCCCAGCTGGAAGTGAAACTGGAAAGATGTCACCTGATGACGTTGAGGATGAAGGGGTGTTGGTGTAGCAGACTCGGTGGGCTGCGGAAGCCGATCCTCACGAGTCCCCAGGCCCGGGGGCCTCGGGAGGCTCCGGAGGTGCTGGCGGCTCCCCGCGGACCATCTCCATCTCCGCCAGGGACGTGGAACGCCTAGCCTCTTGTGCCTCCATGATTCCCCTTATGAGGCACTGGTACGTGACAGCCACGTTCGGCAAGCCGTAAGGCATGCGAACGTAGCTGTGGGGTGGACCTCTGCAGCGCCCCACTTGCGAGGGCCAGAGGCGCTCCAGGGGGGCGACTCGGTTGAGCCCTGGTATGTCGATGCAGACACGCATCCCACCATCCTAGCCTGGATGGGGGGCCACTACTGGTAGACGGCGGCCGCCTTTCATGACTCTTGACTCCTGTAGCTCCTGAATGGCCTTGCTGATGAACTCCTGAGGGTCTGGCTCTCCTTGCCTTACTCCTTCTTGAGGGAAACGTGCTTCGAAACACGCCTCCATGTGGTGCCCAAGCGCCTCCCTCGTGACCCTATCTAGGTCGGTGGCCCTCCAGGGGAGAGCCCCCGAGCCCTGCCTGAGGAGGGCGCCGAGCGCGCTTTCCTATGCGATGGAAGGAGGTTCCCCCTGGGCAGGCACGGGCCCTAAGGGGCCTGCCTCCTAAGGAGCCGGGCCGGACAATGTCTTCTTCTTCTTGGGGGCGGTCTCGGGAAGCCTCCTGCTTCCGCGATCCGGGTCTTCCAGTGACACGGCCTGAAAGGCTCGTTCCAAGGAACACACCGCATCCTTCTCTTCACAGGGCACCGTGATGACTCCGCCACTTCCTGGCATCTTGAGGACGTTGTAGCCGTGGTGGGTTACGACCATGAACTTGGCCAGCGCTGGATACCCGAGGATGGCGTTGTATGGCAGGC
Organism: Triticum dicoccoides; assembly: GCF_002162155.2. Lineage (NCBI taxonomy): Eukaryota > Viridiplantae > Streptophyta > Magnoliopsida > Poales > Poaceae > Triticum > Triticum dicoccoides. The sequence goes on from NC_041388.1 coordinate 316,839,602, forward strand.
GAATGTGAGCGACGTCGAAGTCGATGAGCTCGGTGCGGTAGTTGTCGCGTGCCCCGAAGGTGACAGGGAGGCGGACCTGCCCAATCGGGACCGTGGAGCCGTCGGTGACTCTGGAGAAAGGCTTGGTTGGCTGAAGCTGGCTGTAGGGCACTTGGAGATTGTTGAATGTTTCCATGGACAGGACGTTGAGCCCCGCCCCGCCATCGATGAGGGTCCTGGTGACCACCACGTTGCTGATGATTGGGGAACAAAGCATTGGGAGGACTCCGGCTATAGCCGCACACTTGAGCTGATCTGCTGAGCTGAACGTGATGGCACACGCCGACCACCTGAGAGGGCGCGTGGCTTCAATCCTGGTGAGGACTGCATTCACTTCGCGGGTGAACTGCTTGAAGATGCGTTGAGAGGCTGGGGCTTGAGCCCCGCCCAGGATGCAGGCGATCGCGCGCGGCTCCTGGAAGCCCCCAGCCTCCTCGTCCTGGTGGCGGTCCTTGTTTCTCCTTGGTTGCGGCGGCAGCGGAGGGAGGCCTGCGTTGCCTTGCTGGTGATCCTCGCGAGGCCGACCCCTCCAGTCTCCCTCGCGAGGCGGGTCTTGCCAGCGATCCTCGTGAGGTTGATCGCGCCACCCTTGGCGCGGGCCACGGTCTTCCCAGCGTCCTGCGTTCCTTCCTCCTCCTCTACCGTAGCCTCGGTCACCGCGGTCGGGGCGACGGCCGATCCTTCCTTCTCTCACGGCACGGAGCTCTTGACATTTGTTGGTGTTGTGGGTGTGGAGGTCGTGGTACACGCAGTACCGGCTGCCCTTGGAAGGCTCGGGCTCATCTCTGCCCCGCTTGGTGTCTGGTTCTGCCACGAGCACGGCAGCCCCCTTGCGCTTCACATCCTTGGCCTTGGGCTTCTTCTCTTCCGAGTCCGCGGCAGGCAGCTCGAGGAGGGAGAGACGCCCTTCCTCAGCCCTGGCGCACTTGGTTGCCAAGTTGAACAGCTCCAAAGAAGTGCACAGGTCTTTATGCATCGCCAGCTCCTCCTTCATCTTGACATCGCGCACGCCGTCGGAGCAGGCTGAGATGATGGCCTCCTCAGTCACCCTGGGAATCTTGAGGCGTGCGTTGTTGAAGCGCTGGATGTACTTCTGTACGGTCTCCCCGGGTTGTTGCTTGATGCGGCGCATGTCGCTCACGGCGGGTGGCCGGTCGCGAGTACCTTGGAAGTTGGCGATGAAGCGGGTGCGCATCTCGTCCCAGGAGGAGATCGTGCCTGGAGCCAGGTTCAAGAGCCAGGTGCGGGCCCCGTCCTTGAGCGCCATGGGAAACCAGTTCGCCATGACCTTCTCGTCTCCGTTGGCAGCTTCGATGCCCAGCTCATAGAGCTGGAGGAACTCCGCAGGGTCAGCCATGCCGTCGTAGCAAGGAGGCAGGTCTGGCTTGAACTTCCCGGGCCATGCGACACTGCGTAGCTTGGCGGTGAAGGCACGGCAGCCTGCTGTGGCCACGGCGGGCCTTGGGTGACGGAGAGCTTGGTCTTGCATGTCCCCACACACTGCAGCTGGGTCTTGATGTGCGGGAGCAGGAGCATGGTCGCGACGTGCTAGAGCAGGGAACGCCCGTGCAGCTTCTTGCGGGCGAGAGACTTCCTGGCAGCTCTACTCTTGCTGCGCTGGCACCTGACGGAGCGGGTTCCGCCCAGGGGCCACGCGCCTTGGAGCCATGGCGCCTTCTTGAGGAGGAGGCGGCCGGGGCGCCACCGGAGCTTCGTCGCCCGCGCGGGGCGGGGTCCGGTGCAACAGAATGGACGGTGCAGGAGAGCCCCCCGCGGCGCGGACGAGCTCGGCGACGCGGTCGAGCCATTCTTCGTAGACGTCGTCGACGGGGCGGTAGTGCAGGAGCTCGTTTGCCGCGATGAGCGCAGCTCGAGCCTCCATGGGTGCGCGGAGCGCGCGGGACGAAGAACCAGCTGGGGGAGCGAGGGAGTTGTGGTGCGGCCGTCTTGCCGCACGGACGGATGCTGAGACGATGCTTGCTGCTCGTCCCCCGCCGAGCCGGTGGCGGCGTTGAGGGCAAGTGACGGGGAATGGTGAGGAAGCCCGCCGACAGGAGCCGTCTGGGCGACGCGGGAAGCGAGAGCGGCCCGGTGCTCGGCGCGGGCCCGACGAGCGTCAGACATGGGTGCGATGGCCGGAGGAGAACGGGGTGGTGGAAGACGAATTCCGGCGCACCCCTACCTCGCGCGCCAAATGTCGGATTTCGGGTTCCAGCAGACCCTTGAGGTTCGAACACTGGGGTGCACGCGGAGATTTCGCTTCCTACCTACCTGCACCCCTCCGCCTCGCTAAGATCTAAGCTATGGAAAGAACAACACAAGGGACACAGGGTTTATACTGGTTCGGGCCACCGTTGTGGTGTAATACCCTATGCCAGTGTGTGGCATGGTGGATTGCCTCTTGGGCTGATGATGATGAATGATACAAGGAAGAACAGCCTCGCGAGGGTCTGTCCTTGGCTGGGGCGATGAACTGCTGGGAGGAGTTCAGCCACCTTTCTCTCTCTCTCTCTCTCTCTGATCGAACACTTCCTGTCGAACCCTCCTATCGAAAACCGCCCTCTTCTGTGGGTGGCTGGTCCTATTTATAGAGGCCCTGGTCCTCTTCCCAAATATCGAGTGGGAAGGGAGCCAACAATGGCGGGCTAATTTGAAGGGGGACAGCTAGTCCTAGCTACCCTGACAAAAGTAGTCTTCGCCTGCACAAAGCTCTGGTGGTGACGCCGTCCTAGGCTCCACGATGACCTCCGTCTTGCAGTCCTCCTGGTCTTGTCTTGTTGCACCAAAATGGCAACCTTTGCCTGATGCCTCGGTACTCCACGGCTGCGCTTGATCCCTTTGCACCAAAGAGGAAAGGAGGACACTGCGCGGGCTGGCACCCGCCTGGCGCCCTTGGTCGTCATGGCTTGCATCACGGGCACCTCGTGAGGTACCCCGCCTTGATCTCTCCGCCTCCTCGTGAGCCAGCCTGATGAGGCTGTGCCTAAGGAAGCTCCGTGTCGTCCGCCCCGCGAGGCTTGGCCCCTCGCGAGGGTCTTAGGTCTGTGTTGATGAAGATGGGTCGTGCTGGGACCCCCTTTGAGCCACGCCGCAGGCCGCAGGCAGGCAAGTCTGGGGACCCCCGTTCCCAGAATGCCGACAATGACATATTTGATGTATAAAGTAAGCAATGCAAGGCACCATATGCGTGATATAACCAACATCAGCATGCCAAGTTAGAGCAAAGACCTCAGGGGGTAAATAGGAGTGGTCTTCTCCTTCTGAATCCCCCTTAGAACAGATATCTTCTTCTCGATTACAATCCAAAATGGGTGGAGGGGGTTGCCTTTGCGCCTACCATGGAGTGACATCTGCATGAAATTTTATTGCCACGCAAGGCTCGTCTCTTTTGCTCTACATGTTCAGTTCCATTATGTACAATAATTGACATGCATAGGAATAAAACATAGTGAGATTATGTAAGGACTGCATGCAGATATCCAGAGTGATGGTAGCAACCTGTGGATAGACCGAAAACAATGATAGCAGGCAGATAATGGCTTCAGTTAAAAAAATACAAATAATGGCTTCTTTACTGTTTGTTTCCCACCCAACATGAAACTCATAGTAGACACCAGAGATTAACCAGATAGTAGATAGATACTATTGATTGCGGCCCCGATATGTACCCCACAACCATTTAAAAACTCAAGTTTGACCATTAGATTGGAGCTGACTCAGAGTCTAATCGGTGAACTAGATGATAAAGTAGCATGTATTAAGTGATGCATAATGTAAGCAGACATGAAAGAGTGTGACCTCTCTTGTGGACCCATGTAGTCCTCGAGGTCATCTGCTCAGTTGATGATGGTAATGCAGTTGTCATGGCTGCCAGCGGCGGGGAAGAAGATATGAGGCGGCGAAAGACAGTCTGGAGGCCGGATCCCTGTTGTGCTGGACCCTTCTGTTGTTGGAGCAACTGAGCTGGGGTGGACGACAGTGCAGCGGGAGCGGGACAACTATCTGTAAGAGATGTAATTATGTAAGGGCTCGTTTGAATTGGAGGATTCTAACAACGCAGGGATAGGAAATACACAGTAATAGGATAGGAATGCACGTGCAAAATAGAGAATTTAAAACCACAGGATTTCTGCCAATCTGGGTGTTTGGTTCACAAGAATTGGAAGATCACTGGATGCAGAGAAGCATGGTGAGATTAAGTCAAACCACAAGACAATGTATGGTTATAATGCTATTATGCTACTATCTCATAGTCTTGTGCTACATGAATAGGAATTTGAAAAGGAGGACAAATGGATATTAAAATTCATACATTTTTTTCTTTCAAGCAGACACTAAAGGAACAAATCCTATAGTTTTCCTTTGCTCCATTACTTTGAACCAAATGCATTAATAGTAGTACCATAGGAAACTTTCCAATTCCTATGTTTTCCTTCACTTTTCCTTTCAAGCATTAGCGATTCTAGCAGGCAGGCTTGAGCAAGGAAAAGCCTACACTCAAAAAATGTTTTTGTGCTACTTCTACTACTTTGGACCCAGGCCACTGCCCTACTAGCTCAACTCCCAGGCCCATCGACAAATGCATAGCTCAAACGTGCAGAGATAAATAATGATGGTGTTCAAGAGAGTCCATCATGGATAGCTAAGTTGCATGTACCTCACTGCTTGTCATATAGTAGGAGAAACTAATCGTATTTCACGTTACTACGTGTGCTCGGTGGACAATATATATAACATGTAGAGTAAAAAGAGATGCAACAAGTGTACAACCTCTTTGGCGAAGCCATGTCGATCTCAGCATGATTGGGTTGGTCGGTGAGGATGATCCAGCTGACTTGGCTATCGGAGGAGGGGAAGAAGATCTTACGCATCTTGAGATGGAGCCCGGGGTACTGCTCCGCTGTGATGGAGGGTTTCTGTTGGGGAACGTAGTAATTTCAAAAAATTCCTATGCACACGCAAGATCACGGTGATGCACAGCAACGAGAGGGGAGTGTATCGTCTACGTACCCTCGTAGACCGTTAGCGGAAGCGTTATGAGAACGCGGTTGATGTAGTTGTACGTCTTCATGATCCGACCGATCCAAGTACCAAACGCATGGCACCTCTGAGTTCAGCACACATTCAGCTTGATGACGTCCCACAAACTCCGATCTAGCAGAGCTTCACGGGAGAGTTCCGTCAGCGCGACGGCATGATGACGGTGATGATGTTTCTACCGACGCAGGGCTTCACCTAAGCACCGCTACGATATGATCGAGGTGGATTATGGTGGAGAGGGGCACCTCTCACGGCTTGGAACAATCAACTTGTGTGTCCTAGGGTGCCCCCTCCCCCGTACATAAAGGAGAAAGGGGGGAGTCCGGCCGGCCCTTGCAGGGCACGCCAGGAGGATGAGTCCTCCTCCTAGTAGGAGTAGGACTCTCCTTTCCTACTCCTACTAGGAGGGGGGAAAGGAAGGAGGAGAGGGAGAAGGAAGGAGAGGGAGGAAAGGGGGGCCGGCCCCCTAATCCAATTCGGTTTGGGCTAGGGGGGCGCAGGCCCTTCCTTGTCCTGCCTCCTCTCTTCCACCACTTGGCCCATGAGGCCCAATACTTCTTCCCCCGTATTCCCGTAACTCCCCGGTACTCCGAAAAATACCCGAATCACTCAGAACCTTTCTGATGTCCGAATATAGTTGTCCAATATATAGATCTTTACGTCTCGACCATTTCGAGACTCCTCGTCATGTCCCCGATCTCATCCAGGACTCCGAACTACCTTCGGTACATCAAATCACATAAACTCATAATACCGATGGTCACCGAACGTTAAGCGTGCGGACCATACGGGTCCGAGAACTGTGTAGACATGACCGAGACACATCTCCGGTCAATAAGCAATAGCGGAACCTGGATGTTCATATTGGCTCCTCCATATTCTACGAAGATCTTTATCGGTCAAACCGCATAACAACATACGTTGTTCCCTTTGTCATCGGTATGTTACTTGCCCGAGATTCGATCGTCGGTATCTCAATACCTAGCTCAATCTCATTACCGGCAAGTCTCTTTACTCGTTCCGTAATGCATCGTCCCGCAACTAACTCATTAGTTGCTTTGCTTGCAAGGCTTATAGTGATGTGCTTTATCGAGAGGGCCAAGAGATACCTCTCCGACAATCGGAGTGACAAATCCTAATCTCGATCTATGCCAACTCAACAAGTACCATCTGAGACACCTCTAGAGAACCTTTATAATCACCCAGTTACGTTGTGACGTTTGGTAGCACACAAAGTGTTCCTCCGGTAATCGGGAGTTGCATAATCACATAGTCATAGGAACATTTATAAGTAATGAAGAAAGCAATAGCAGTAAACTAAAACGATCAAGTGCTAAGCTAACGGAATGGGTGAAGTCAATCACATCATTCTCCTAATGATGTGATCCCGTTTATCAAATGACAACTCATGTCTATGGTTAGGAAACATAACCATCTTTGACCAACGAGCTAGTCAAGTAGAGGCATACTAGTGACACTCTGTTTGTCTGTGTATTCACACATGTATTATGTTTCTGGTTAATACAATTCTAGCATGAATGATAAACATTTATCATGAAATAAGGAAATAAATAATAACTTTATTATTGCCTCTAGGGCATATTTCCTTCAGTCTCCCACTTGCACTAGAGTCAATAATCTAGATTACACGGTAATGATTCTAACACCCATGGAGCCTTGGTGTTGATCATGTTTTTCTCGTGAGAGAGGCTTAGTCAACGAGTCTGCAACATTCAGATCCGTATGTATCTTGCAAATCTCTATGTCTCCCACGTGGACTTGATCGTGGATGGAATTGAAGCATCTCTTGATGTATTTGGTTCTTTTGTGAAATATGGATTCCTTTGCCAAGGCAATTGCACCAGTATTGTCACAAAAGATTTTCATTGGACCCGATGCACTAGGTATGACACCTAGATCGGATATGAACTCCTTCATCCAGACTCCTTCATTTGCTGCTTTTGAAGCAGTTATGTACTCTGCTTCACACGTAGATCCCGCCATGACGCTTTGTTTAGAACTGCTCCAACTAACAGCTCCACCGTTCAGTATAAACATGTATCCGGTTTGCGATTTAGAATTGTCTGGATCAGTGTCAAAGCTTGCATCAACGTAACCATTTACGAGAAGCTCTTTGTCACCTCCATAAACGAGAAACATATCCTTAGTCCTTTTCAGGTATTTCAGGATGTTCTTGACCGCTGTCCAGTGATCCACTCCTGGATTACTTTGGTACCTCCCTACTAAACTAATAGCAAGCCACACATTAGGTCTGGCACACAACATTGCATACATGATAGAGCCTATGGCTGAAGCATAGGGACCATTTTTCATTTTTCTATCTATCTTCTGCAGTGGTCGGGCATTGAGTCTTACTCAACTTCACACCTTGTAACACAGGCAAGAACCCTTTCTTAGCTTGATCCATTTTGAACTTCTTCAAAACTTTATCAACGTATGTGCTTTGTGAAAGTCCAATTAAGCGTCTTGATCTATCTCTATAGTTCTTGATGCCCAATGTATAAGCAGCTTCACCAGTCCATAAATGGATCGCTGGAGCTTGCACACTTTGTTAGCACCCTTTGGATCGATAAAACCTTCAGGTTGCATCATATACAAACTCTTCTCCCAGAAATCCATTCAGGAATGCAGTCTTTACATCCATTTGCCAAATTTCATAATCATAAAATGAGGCAATTGCTAACATGATTCGGACGGACTTAAGCATCGCTACGGGTGAGAAGGTCTCATCATAGTCAACTCCTTGAACTTGTTGAAAACCTTTCACAACAAGTCGAGCTTTGTAGACAGTAATGTTACCATCAGCCTCAATCTTCTTCTTGAAGATCCATTTATTCTCGATGGCTTGCCGATCATCGGGCAAGTCAACCAAAGTCCACACTTTGTTCTCAGACATGGATCCCATCTCAGATTTCATGGCCTTAAGCCATTTTGCAGAATCTAGGCTCATCATTGCTTCCTCATAGTTCGTAGGTTCGTCATGGTCAAGTAAGATGATCTCCAGAACAAGATTACCGTACCACTCTAGTGTGGAACTTACTCTGGTTGACCTACAAGGTTCGGTAGTAACCTGATCTGCAGTTTCATGATCATCATCATTGGCTTCCTCACTAATTGGTGTAGGTGTGACAGGAACCGGTTTCTGTGATGGACTACTTTCCAATAAGGGAGCAGGTACAGTTATCTCATCAAATTCTACTTTCCTCCCACTCACTTCTTTCAAGAGAAACTCCCTCTCTAGAAAGGATCCATTCTTAGCAACAATTGTCTTGCCTTCGGATCTGTGATAGAAGGTGTACCCAACAGTCTCCTTTGGGTATCCTATGAAGACACATTTCTTCGATTTAGGTTCGAGCTTATCAGGTTGAAGCTTTTTCACATAAGCATCGCAGCCCCAAACTTTAAGAAACGACAACTTTGGTTTCTTGCCAAACTATAGTTCATAAGGTGTCGTATCAACGGATTTAGATGGTGCCCTATTTAACGTGAATGCAGCTGTCTCTAAAGCATAACCCCAAAATGATAGCGGTAAATCAGTAACAGACATCATAGATCGCACCATATCTAGTAAAGTACGATTACGATGTTCGGACACACCATTACGCTGTGGTGTTCCGGGTGGCGTGAGTTGCGAAACTATTCCACACTGTTTCAAATGAAGACCAAAATCGTAACTCAAATATTCTCCTCCATGATCAGATCGTAGAAACTTTATTTTCTTGTTACAATGATTTTCCACTTCACTCTGAAATTCTTTGAACTTTTCAAATGTTTTGGACTTATGTTTCATCAAGTAGATATACCCATATCTGCTCAAATCATGCATGAAGGTGAGAAAATAACGATACCTACCGCGAGCCTCAACATTCATCGGACCACATACATCAGTATGTATGATTTCCAACAAATCTGTTGCTCGCTCCATAGTTCCGGAGAACGGCGTTTTAGTCATCTTGCCCATGAGGTATGGTTTGCAAGTACCAAGTGATTCATAATCAAGTGATTCCAAAAGTCCATCAGAATGGAGTTTCTTCATGTGCTTTACACCAATATGACCTAAACGACAGTGCCACAAAAAAGTTGCACTATCGTTATCAAATCTGCATCTTTTGGCTTCAACATTATGAATATGTGTATCACTACTATTGAGATTCATTAAAAATAGACCACTCTTCAAGGGTGCATGACCATAAAAGATATTACTCATATAAATAGAACAACCATTATTCTCTGATTTAAATGAATAACCGTCTCGCATCAAACAAGATCCAGATATAATGTTCATGCTCAATGCCGGCACCAAATAACAATTATTCAGGTCTAAAACTAATCCTGAAGGTAGATGTAGAGGTAGTGTGCCGACGGCGATCACGTCAACTTTGGAACCATTACCCACGCGCATCGTCACCTCGTCCTTAGACAATCTTCTCTTAATCCGTAGTCCCTGTTTCGAGTTGCAAATATTAGCAATAGAACCAGTATCAAATACCCAGGTGCTACTACGAGCTTTACACATCAATAACATGTATATCACATATACCTTTGTTCACCTTGCCATCCTTCTTATCCCCCAAATACTTCGGGCAGTTCCGCTTCCAGTGACCAGTCCCTTTACAGTAGAAGCACTCATTCTCAGGCTTAGGTCCAGACTTGGGTTTCTTCTCTTGAGCAGCAACTTATTTGTCGTTCTTCTTGAAGTTCCCTTTCTTCTTCCCTTTACCCTTTTTCTTGAAACTGATGGTCTTGTTGACCATCAACACTTGATGATCCTTCTTGATTTCTACCTCCACAGCTTCTAGCATTGCGAAGATCTCGGGAATGTCTTATACATCCCTTGCATATTATAGTTCATCATGAAGCTCTTGTAGCTTGGTGGCAGTGATTGAAGAACTCTGTCAATGACACTATCAACAGGAAGATTAACTCCCAATTGAGTCAAGTGGTTATGGTACCCAGACATTCCGAGTATATGTTCACTGACAGAACTATTCTCCTCCATCTTGCAGCTGTAGAACTTATTGGAGGCTTCATATCTCTCAATTCTGGCATTTGCTTGAAATATTAACTTCAACTCCTGGAACATCTCATATGATCCATGACGTTCAAAACGTTGTTGAAGTCCCGGTTCTAAGCTGTAAAGCATGGCACACTGAACTATCGAGTAGTCATCAGCTTTTCTCTGCCAGACGTTCATAACATATGTTGTTGCTCCCGCAGCGGGTTTGGCACCTAGCAGTGCTTCTAGGACGTAATTCTTCTATGCAGCAATGAGGATAATCATCAAGTTACGGACCCAGTCCATGTAATTGCTACCAGCATCTTTCAACTTTGCTTTCTCAAGGAACGCATTAAAATTCAACGAAACAACAGCACGGGCCATCTATCTACAATAACATAGAGAAGAAAAATACTATCAGGTACTAAGTTCATGATAAATTAAAGTTCAATTAATCATATTTAAGAACTCCCACTTAGATAGACATCCCTCTAATCATCTAAGTGATCACGTGATCCAAATCAACTAAACCATGACCGATCATCACGTGAAATGGAGTAGTTTTCAATGGTGAACATCACTATGTTGATCATATCTGCTATATGATTCACGCTCGACCTTTCGGTCTCAGTGTTCCGAGGCCATATCTGCATATGCTAGGCTCGTCAAGTTTAACCCGAGTATTTCTGCGTGTGCAAAACTGGCTTGCACCTGTTGTATGTGAACATAGAGCTTATCACACCCGATCATCATGTGGTGTCTCAGCACGATGAACTTTGGCAACGGTGCATACTCAGGGAGAACACTTATACCTTGAAATTTAGTGAGAGATCATCTTATAATGCTACCGTCAATCAAGCAGAATAAGATGCATAAAGGATAAACATCACATGCAATCAATATAAGTGATATGATATGGCCATCATCATCTTGTGCCTTTGATCTCCATCTCCAAAGCACCGTCATGATCACCATCGTCACCGGCGCGACACCTTGATCTCCATAGTAGCATCGTTGTCGTCTCGCCAAATATTGCTTCTACGACTATCGCTACCATTTAGTGATAAAGTAAAGCAATTACAGGGCGATTGCATTGCATACAATAAAGCAACAACCATATGGCTCCTGCCAGTTGCCGATAACTCCGTTACAAAACATGATCATCTCATACAATAAAATATAGCATCATGCCTTGACCATATCACATCACAACATGCCCTGCAAAAACAAGTTAGACGTCCTCTACTTTGTTGTTGCAAGTTTTACGTGGCTGCTACGGGCTGAGCAAGAATCATCCTTATCTACGCATCAAAACCACAACGATATTTTGTCAAGTTAGTGTTGTTTTAACCTTCAACAAGGACCGGGTGTAGCCACACTTGATTCAACTAAAGTTGGAGAAACTGACACCCGCCAGCCACCTGTGTGCAAAGCACGTCGGTGGAACCAGTCTCGCGTAAGCATACGCGTAATGTCGGTCCGGGCCGCTTCATCCAACAATACCGTCGAACCAAAGTATGACATGCTGGTAAGCAGTATGACTTGTATCGCCCACAAGTCACTTGTGTTCTACTCGTGAATATAACATCTACGCATAAACCTGGCTCGGATGCCACCATTAGGGAATGTAGTAATTTCAAAAAAATCCTACGCACACGCAAGATCATGGTGATGCACAGCAACGAGAGGGGAGAGTGTCGTCAACGTACCCTCGTAGACCGTAAGCGGAAGCATTATGAGAACGCGGTTGATGTAGTCGTCTGTCTTCATGATCTGACCTATCCAAGTACCGAACGCACGGCACCTCTGAGTTCAGCACACGTTCAGCTCGATGACGTCCCATGAACTCCGATCCAGCAGAGCTTCACGGGAGAGTTCCATCAGCACGACAGTGTGATGACGGTGATGATGTTGCTACTGACATAGGGCTTCGCCTAAGCACCGCTACGATATGATTGAGGTGGATTACGGTGGAGGGGTGCACCGCACACGGCTTGGAACAATCAACTTGTGTGTCCTAGGGTGCCCCCTGCCCCCGTATATAAAGGAGCAAGGGGGAGACCGGCCGGCCCTTGCAGGGCACACCAGGAGGATGAGTCCTCCTCCTAGTAGGAGTAGGACTCCCCTTTCCTACTCCTACTAGGAGGGGGAAAGGAAGGAGGAGAGGGAGATGGAAGGAGAGGGAGGAAAGGAGGAAAGGGGGGCCGGCCCCTAGTCCAATTCGGTTTGGTCTAGGGGGGCCGCGCACCCTTCCTTGTCATGCCTCCTATCTTCGACCACTTGGCCCATGAGGCCCAATACTTCTTCCCCCGTATTCTCGTAACTCCCCGGTACTCCGAAAAATACCCGAATCACTTGGAACCTTTCTGATGTCTGAATATAGTCGTCCAATATATAGATCTTTACGTCTCGACCATTTCGAGACTCCTCGTCATGTCCCCGATCTCATCCGGGACTCCGAACTACCTTCGGTACATCAAATCACATAAACTCATAATACCGATCGTCACCGAACGTTAAGCGTGCAGACCCTACGGGTTCGTGAACTATGTAGACATGATCGAGACACGTCTCCGGTCAATAACCAATAGCGGAACCTGAATGTTCATATTGGCTCCTACATATTCTACGAAGATCTGTATCGGTCAAACCACATAACAACATACGTTATTCCCTTTGTCATCGGTATGTTACTTGCCCGAGATTCGATCGTCGGTATCTCAATACCTAGGCCAATCTCGTTACCGGCAAGTCTCTTTACTCGTTCCGTAATGCATCATCCCGCAACTAACTCATTAGTTGCTTTGCTTGCAAGGCTTATAGTGATGTGCATTACCGAGAGGGCCCAAAGATACCTCTCCGACAATCGGAGTGACAAATCCTAATCTCGATCTATGCCAACTCAAAAAGTACCATCGGAGACACCTGTAGAGAACCTTTATAATCACCCAGTTACGTTGTGACGTTTGGTAGCACACAAAGTGTTCCTCCGGTAATCGGGAGTTGCATAATCTCATAGTCATAGGAACATGTATAAGTCATGAAGAAAGCAATAGCAGTAAACTAAAACAATCAAGTGCTAAGCTAATGGAATGGGTCAAGTCAATCACATCATTATCCTAATGATGTGATCCCGTTTATCAAATGAAAACTCATGTCTATGGTTAGGAAACATAACCATCTTTGACCAACGAGCTAGTCAAGTAGAGGCATACTAGTGACACTTTGTTAGTCTATGTATTCACACATGTATTATGTTTCCGATTAATACAATTCTAGCATGAACAATAAAAATTTATCATGAAGTAAGGAAATAAATAATAACTTTATTATTGCCTCTAGGGCATATTTCCTTCAATTTCGTCATTGGAGCAGCTCTGGTGAGTTGTATGATGTCGAGGCTGAAGCAGGACAGGAGAGACAACGTTAACCTGAGTGGAATTCTAATAGCATCTCCAATAGATGATGTAAAATACATAACCACAAAGTGCTAGATGTAAAATACATCAGCCGCTCATCTCTGAACTTAACTGTCGAAGCTGAATTTAACTATCGAAACTGAACTTAATTGTCGGAACTGAACTTAACTATCGAAACTAAATTTTGTTGTCGAAACTGAATGCACTAGTAGCAGAAAAGCAGTAGCAGCAGGAGCAGCGCGTGCGAGAGCCGGGGCAGCTGGTTGTGTAGCAGCATCAGGTGAGGCTACACGTCAGTTGACTGACTTTTTCATCTCTGGTCAGTCGATTTTCCAGCCGTTGGATATGAAATCAAGAGCCAGCAGTTCATCTTCAACCTCCACCCCCCTAAGCCGCCAGCCACCACTGGCCAAACAACCGCCCCCTGCCGCCGGTGGCCGGCGGTGCGCCGCCCGCCCGCCCAGAAACCACTCCCCACCACCTGTCCGCCACCGCCTCGGCCATCCCTCTAGGCCCCCCGTGCCGAGCTTTTTCTCCGGCAATCCCCACGCCATTGCCCAACCACCGCCCCCACCCTGAACCCTAAGATAGTGTCGGTGGGAACGACACCTATGGGATCACAAGAATCCCTACTACAGTTAGCGGGGCGCAGGGTCGTGAGAAGAGCGGATCAAACAGATAGTACACAGTTTGTTTATCCAGGTTCGGGCCGCGAGGATGTGTAAAAGCCTACTCCTGCTTTGGTGGATGTATATTCCTGTTCTTGAGCTAGCTCTGGGCATTAGGAGCTCCAAAAAGTCGAATCCTCCTCCTGGTCGCCTCGGGCCTCCTTTTATAGAAAAAGGGGTTGCCACAGTGGCATGCAGGAGGTGGAAAGGGTACAGTGAAGCGAGGTTATCCATCGCATTACATGACAAGGCGCATTTAATGCGTCTTGCTTAGGTGTCCTTGCTTTATCAGGGACGGGGGAGAAACCTGTCTCGTCCGTCGCCGCTCCATCTTGTGTCGACACGCGCCCTGGCCAGCGATGCCTGTGATGCCATGTAGGTAGGCAGGCAGCTGAGGTGGCGTAGTGGAGGGTCTTCACGAAGATCTGCATGCCGCCACGTAGGTGCCTGCCTAGCTGGTTGGGTCGGCAGCCGCATGCGTACGGTGGTGGAGGTTTAGTCGGCGTGGGCCTAATGGTGGCCCTGCGAATGTTCTTGGCAAGGGCCTTGCCGGGGCCCCGGCAAGGGTCTTGCGGGGGTGCCTGCTGTCATCCCCGGCAAGGCACTTGCCGGGGGCCTTGTGGTCTTCCTCGGCTGGGATCCCGCCAAGGGTCGTCATCTTCTATTGTACGTATCTTATCTTGAATGTCTTCACAAAGATCTGCATGCCACCACGGTGATGTCTCCTGAATCCTTGCCTCATGGGGGCAGTGGACTCAAGGGTGATTTGCTCCATAGGCGTGGGGCGAGTTGCCGCGGTAAGGGTCTTGCCGGGGTTGCTGAAACTGTCTCCCGGCAAGGATCTTGCCGGGGGTGTCTGCTTCGTCTCCTTTGTTCTTCGTGGTTTTGGCCTTGGCGTCGTCCTAGTTCCCTCGAGCTTCGGTCTTACCCTGGCTCACCTCCCTTGCCTTGCTTGGTGTAGTGGTGCCCGCGGCTCTGACTGCCCGTGCACAGTTATAGGGGTACAAAAAGTGCACCCCTCTTTTTGTACACCAACAAGAGCCCCCGGGCCTGGGCCACACATAAGCGCAACGCGTTGTTGGGTCAGGCCCAGAAACGGTGTGCGGGCAGGTGGGGCGGTTTTAACTGCGGTAAGATTCTTCGCGCGCTGCGCTTCCCACGACTCGCGCGCGTGGCGCGGTGTGGGGAGGTGGGCGTGACGTGGGCAGCATGCGTGGGATTGGTCTCTGCACGCATGCGTCACGTCATAGTAAAGGGGTGGTTCGCGCCTTCCCCATAAACGGAGGGAGGCATGGAGGCGCGGCCCATTTACTGAATGTGGCTGAGGCGCGGTCTTCAAGGCATCCACTCCCCACGATCACGGGGTGGGGAGAGGTCGCCTCACACGTCCCCTCGGTTCTGCATGTCTGCCACGTGTCTCCCATGCGCTTGGGGTGGCAAACGGTGGAGGTGGGAAACCGGGTCGTCACTGGTTGGGGCGGCGGGTCGGTCCTGGCTCCCTGCGCCTTCCGTATCTCGATTGGCCGAGCGAGGCGGCCGAGCCCCAACCCCGCTCCTTTATAAAGAGCGGGAGGGGGGATGGCGTCCCGCATTCTTTCATCTTCTTCTTCCTTCAGCTTCTGCTCCTCCCTTCCATCCGTCATGGAGAGAGGGAATCCCGGTCCTTCAACGGTGGTGGCGAGGGTCGCCGCTCGACAACATGTCCCTCCTTCTCCTGCGCCTATGGTGGCAGAGCCAGCCGCGACGGAAGGGGGAGGGGGCAAGGCCGTGGGCGAGGCCGGGGTGCTCAGGGAAGAGGAGGACGGGGTGGCGCGCCGGCCTTGCCTCCGCCAGCAGCTCCCCCTCCAATGGAGGGCCATGTTGGGGATTACCCTTGTGAGTTCTTTGTCAGGCTGCGCCAGCCGCTGCACCATCGCCTTCGTCTCCCGACTCCATTTGCGCGGGAGATGGAGCTGGATCCGCCGGAGTCATTGCAGCTGCACATGAGGGGCTGCGGGATCAGTGGCACGTGGGTCCGCGTCGACCTCCCCGCTCCTCACATGATGTATCTTCGTCGGCGATGGAAGACATTTGCTCATATCCACAGCTTGACGGAGGGGCTCACTCTCCATTTGAAGCTGATGGAGGGTGGCCTTCTCTCCGTCAAGGTCTTCGGGCACTTTGGGACTCGTACAAGGTGCTGCATGGAGAGCTCTTCTGATAGTGAAGACTCCTCCTCGGGCGGGAGTGACGAGGAGGACAGCGGCAGCGACGACGAGGGCGGTAGGTGGCCGGATGATGGGTCCGACTAGGTGTCGGGTGCCGCTCCGTGCGGCACCGGCGACCCCATCATCCGTGTCGCCGGCTCCTTGAACTTCTCGGGGTCGTCTCCTTGGGCGGCTGGCGTTGGGAGGCTGCGGAAGAGGAAGAGGGCGGGCAGCAAGGCCGTCAAGTCGGAGTACGCGGGCACAGATGCCTTCGACGCGTACTGAAGTCCTGCCGCCTCGTCTTCGAGCTCTGCTTTCGGCGCCGCCATCACCACCCAGCCTTTGGACGGCCACCAAGATGTTCTCCCTGTGTCTTCTGCCACCCGTAGCTCGCCTAGGTGCTCCTTTTGCCCTTCTCGCCTCCTTGACCTACCTCCTGAGGAGAGGGACAAGAAAGGGATTATGGGAACCTTATCTCTTTTTAGTTTGTAAGCCTTCGGGCCTTTGTTGAATTTAAAATTTGTAATCCCTTCATTCATGTTTTTCATTCCCTATGGACTGTTTCTGAGTGGAATGTTTTTAATGAAAAAGGGATGCTTGTCGGGTCATTTGTTTGCGGGTGGAACCCACGACAAGGAGTAAATCCTTGATATCTCTAAGATAAACACTTTCTTGCCCAGCAACAGGCCTTGCCGTCTCCGAACTTCGCTCGACCTTTCTCACGCCTTTGGCGGAGGCAGGGATGAGGCGGGTTCAGGCTCCTTGTTTCATCCTTTCGCTGTCGCGACTACGAACAAACTTGGTCCCAGGAACGAACCCTAGGGCCTAGAGTTAGGGGAGCACGTAGCTTAAGGAAAAACGAGGTTTCACATACCTCAGTCCATAATGGAATGCATGATAAGGGATGAAGAACTTATCTGAAGCTGCAGCCCCCGGCAACCCTGGTTTGCCGTGGGTGAATCTTTGCTCTTGCAGCCCACGGCAATACTGGCTTGCCGGGGCCTAGATGCTGGTATGTTCCTTTTTTTTCTCCCCAAGTGGTTCGGCAAGGATATCTGTGTATCCTGTGAACCAAAGAAGACAAAATAAAGACAAAGAGACGCACACTCGACCTCTAAGCTAGGGGTTAGTCGCCGCTAAGCACTATCAACCCTAACCAAGGACGAGACTCGACCTAGCATGCATGCTATAACTTAGGGCGCCAGCACTTCATTTACTTATGCTCAGGGTCTGCGCCTGGCTTTGTACAAAGGGTT
>NC_041388.1:316857752-316863690 GCF_002162155.2 Triticum dicoccoides
AGCCGCGCCTCATGGGTAAAACTTGCGAAGATGCTCAATGTTCCAGGAATTACTCACCGGAACGGCATCTTCGTTCTCCAGGCGGACTGCGCCGGGCCTGGTGACTCGTATTACCCGATAAGGACCTTCCCACTTTGGCGTCAACTTGTTGGAATTCTTGGCCGATTGAACGCGCCGAAGAACAAGGTCGCCTTCCTCAAAGCTTCGGGCATGAACCTTGCGGCTATGGTAGCGGCGCAAGGCTTGCTGGTAGCGCGCTGCTCTCACAGCCGCCCGAAGACGATCTTCCTCAAGGAGCGTTGCATCATCTTGCCGCAATTGCTCTTGCTCAAGCTCTTTATAAGCGAGTACTCGAGGTGACCCGTATATGAGTTCCATGGGGAGAACTGCTTCTGCCCCGTATACCAGGGCAAAGGGTGTTGTCCTGATTGACCAAAGAACCGCCGACAATTCATCAATCTAGCGTCTTCCACTCTTGTGCAGTCTGTCAAAGGTCTTTGTCCTTAGGCCTCGCAGTACTTTAGCATTTGCCCTCTCAGCTTGACCATTGCTTCGTGGGTGAGCAACGGAAGCGAAACAGACCTTGCTGCCGAGGTCTTGAATATATTGCATGAAGGTGTGGCTTGTGAACTACGTGCCGTTGTCGGTGATGACCCTATTGGGTACACCAAAACGGCACACCAGTCCTTTGAAGAACTTGACGGCTAACTGTGTTGTGACCTTCCTCACTGCTTCCACTTCTGGCCACTTTGTGAACTTGTCGATTGCAACGTACAAGTACTCAAAGCCCCCGACAGTGCGGGGTAAGGGCCCAATATGTCGAGCCCCCAGACCGAGAAAGGCCAGGAGAGAGGAATGGTTTGAAGGGCTTGAGCTGGCTGATGAAGCTTCTTTGAATGGAACTGACACGCTTCACACCTGGTGACTAGTGTCGTTGCATCCTGGAGGGCGGTGGGCCAGAAGAAGCCTTGCCGAAACGCTTTGCCGGCAAGGGCCCTCGACCCTATGTGGGATCCACATATGCCTCCATGTATCTCCGCCAACAGCCCCAGTCCTTCCTCTCGAGGGATACACTTCAATTTCACACTGTTCGGCCTCTTTCTGTACAGGACGTCATCGATGAACTGGTACATAGTAGAGCAACGGGGAATCAGACGGTATGCTCTGCCCACGCTGGAACCTGGGGCTCGACGGCGAGGACTAAAGGCATTTCCTCCGCTATAGGAGCGGCTGTCTCCACGGCAAGAGCTTGATGCTCCGTCGGAGCTAGCCGTCCTGTGGCGGGCTCAGTGTCTCCGGCAACATCCTTGCCGGCGGCTTCGGGGAGCTCAGTGGGAAAGTACTTGTCGGGCCCTGATTTTCTCCTCTTGTTCTGCTCTGTTGATGGATCAACGGATGGCTGAGTTAGCCGAAGCACAAAGGTACCTGGTTCCACAGGTAGCTTGAGAGCAGCGTGTTTTGACAGGTAATCGGCGATGTCATTCTCCGCTCGGGGAACGTATTCTGCCTGTATACCATCAAAACGCTCCTCCAACTTTCTCACTTCATCGACGTAGGCCTTCATCAACAGGCTCTGGTAATCCTTGTTGACTTGCTTGACGACAAGTTACGAGTTGCCTCTGACGACGAGTTTCTTGATTCCGAGGTCTGCCGCGATCCTAAGACCGGCAAGCAGCCCTTCGTACTCAGTCGTATTGTTTGTTGACACCTCCCTGGGGAAGTGCATCTGGATCACGTACTTGAGGTGCTCTCCGGTGGGCGCGACAAGCACTACGCCAGCCCCGGCGCCCTGTAAGGAGAAAGCTCCATCAAAGTACATGATCCAGTCGCAACTTGCCTCCTTGCCGGGGAGAGCAGTCTCTTGGGCTTCTTCGTCAGGCGTCACGGTCCATTCTGTAACGAACTCCACCAGGACTCGGCTTTGAATCGTCGAGGTACTCTCAAACTTGAGGCCAAAGCTGGACTGTTCCAGTGCCCACTCTACGATTCTTCCCGTTGCGTCTGGATTGTGCAATATCCGTTGCAGAGGGAGGTGAGTGATGATAGTGATTTCGTGCGCCTGGAAGTAGTGACGCAGCTTCCTCGAGGCCATAAGAAGGCCAAAGAGCAGTTTCTGCACACCGGAGTACCTTGATCTAGCCCCCTGCAGGAGGGAACTAACAAAGTAGACTGGGTGCTGCATCATTTTCTTCTTCGGCGGCACTCCAACTGGCTGTGTTGTCTCTACATCGGTGGCATCGGGCTCGGTCGCTGCCATTACCTCGTCATCAATTTCTCTCTGCGCCACTAGTGCGGCGCTGACCACCTGGTTCGTTGCTGCCAAGTATAGCAGCAACGGTTCCCGTGGCCTAGGCGCAACTAGTATTGGCGCGGAGGAGAGGTACCTCTTCAAATCTTGCAATGCTGCTTCGGCTTCTGGTGTCCACTCCATCGGGCCCGCCTTTTTCAAAATCTTGAAAAAGGGAAGGGCGCGCTTGGCGGACTTGGAAATGAACCTGCTCATGGCGGCAACGCAACCAGCAAGCCGACGCACATCCTTGACTCGCTTGGGTGCTTCAATCTGCTCTATAGCTTTGATCTTGTCCGGATTGGCCTCTATCCCGTGCTGCGACACAAAGAACCCGAGAAGCTTGCCAGACGGGACGCCGAAGACGCACTTCTCAGGGTTCAGCTTGAGATTGATCTTGCGTAGGTTTGCAAATGTTTCTTGTAAATCCGGTATGAGGGTTGCCCTGTTCTTCGTTTTGACCACTATATCATCCATATAAGCTTCCCTATTTCTATGGAGCTGGGGTTCAAAACCAATCTGGACCGCCCTTGCAAACGTTGAACTAGCACTCTTCAACCCGAAAGGCATCCGTATGAAACAATATGTACCACATGGGGTGATGAATGCCGTTTTCTCTTCGTCTTCTCTTGTCATGAAGATCTGGTGGTAGCCGGAGTAGGCATCAAGGAATGACAACAGATCACACCCAGCCATGGAGTCAACAATCTGGTCGATGCGCAGCAACGGGAAGGGGTCTTTGGGACAAGCCTTATTGATATCTGTGTAATCAATACACAGCCTCCACTTCCCATTTGCCTTGCGCACTACCACTAGATTGGCCAACCACGTTGGATGGAGCACTCCTCTTACCAAACCCGCTGCTTCCAGTTTCTGGATCTCCTGTGTGATGAACTCTTGTCGTTCCAAGGCTTGCTTTCTGACCTTCTGCTTGACGGGCCACGCATGAGGACAGACAACAAGGTGTGCTCAATCACCTCCCTGGGAACGCCGGGGATGTCGGATGCTTGCCATGCAAACACATCGACATTTGCCCGCAGGAAGGTGACGAGCGCGTCTTCCTATTTGTTTTCAAGGGCGGAGCTTATGGTAAAAGCCCCTCCTGTGCCGTCCTCCTTGACAGAAACCTTCTTGGTTCCCGGCGGTGTGGCCCTGGACTTCTTGTTTCTATCGGTGGAGCTCTTTGGCACGTCCTCGACGGGAGCGCTACACTCTGAAGAGGTGCGCTTGCCGGAGTGGGTGCCTGAGGTCTCACCGGTCTTCTTCTTTTTCCTTCCCGGGGCTCCAGCGGCAGAAGCAAGCGCCTTAGCAGTGGCAGCTGCTGCAACTGCTTGTTGGTAGAGTTGGTCAGTGCAAATTAGCGCATCCTTCTTGTCTAATGGGATGGTGATGATCGTCACAGGCCCCGACATCTTCCGGGTGTTGTAGGCGTAATGTGACGCCGCCATGAACTTGGCCAGCGCTGGGCGGCCAAGGATCCCGTTTTAAGGCAAGGGGATCTTGGCAACGTCGAACATAATCCTTTCTGTCCTGTAGTTCAGATCACTCCCAAAAGTCACGGGCAACGTGACCTTTCCCTTTGATTGACTTCTTCCTGGGTTGACCCCCTGAAACGTGCCCGTCTCTTCGAGGTCTTCATCAGGAATCTGTAGTTTCTCGATCACGGCAAGCGAGATTAAGTTCAGATTGGCCCCGCCATCGACTAGCATCTTTGTCACCTTGAGGTTGCATATTGTTGGTGAAACCAACAATGGCAAGCACCCGACTGCAGTAGTGCGATCAGGGTGATCCTCGGTGTCAAAAATGATAGGTGTGCTGGACCACTTCAACGGCCTTTGGGCATCAAACGACAGCTCTGCCGCTGTAATCTCACGCGCCCACTATTTAAGCTGGCGGTGAGAGGTATGCAGCGAGGCGCTGCCATCGACGCACATGGCCTCTGTAGCTTTCTAAAATTCTTGGTCACCAGACTCATCGTCTTCTTCGCGATCATCGTCTTCTGGATTTTTGTCACGGCCCCGGGCGTGCCTCTCCTGTTGTTTATCTTTGCCGCGACGGCCCGCCTGGCCGTCACGCTTCTTGCCAGAACCCTCAGCACCGTCCTAGCCTTTCTCCTTGTCCCGCCTCTCATATTCAGCCCTCTGCTTCTCAGCAAGGAGCTCAACCTGTCGGCAGTTCTGGAGATCATGTCCTTCGGTGCGATGGATCTTGCAGTATTGCTTGTCGGAGTTTCCTGGCTTCTCGGCAGCCGCCAAGGCCCGGCAGGCGACACATCCGGCAATTTCCTTGCCGGGGTCATCTGCCTTGGTTTTCTTGGCGGAGCCGGAGTCGTCAGATCCCTCGACGGCAAGCACAGCTTTACCTTTGCGCTTCCTGTTGCGGCGCCGGCCTTTCTTCGCCGGGGCGGCAGTATCCTCATCTGAGGAGTCGGTTTCCATGCCAGCATCTTCGCCGGGGTACTTCCTTCCCTATTCAGCTCGGGCACATCTGTCAGCAAGAACATAGAGTTCTGCCACATCTTTCACCTTGTTCATTGCCAACTCTTCGCGCATCTTGCGGTTACGCACGTTCTGATGGAACACACTGATGATGGCGGCGGGGTGAACATTAGGGATATTGTATTGTACTCGGCTGAACCTCTGTATATACTTGCGCAGACTCTCGCCTCCCTTCTGGGGAATGACGTGCAGGTTGCTTGCTTGGCCATGGGCTTGGTGACCTCCAGTAAAGGCGCCCACAAACTCATGGCACAAATCAGACCAGGAGGAAATAGAGTCTACCGACAAGTGCATAAACCACGACATGGCGTTGGGTTTAAGAGCCAATGGAAAGTAATTCGCAAGCACCTTATCATCGCGGGCTCCGACAGCTTGCATCGCGATGGTGTAGATGCTGAGGAACTCAGACGGGTGGGTCTTGCCGTTGTAATTTTCGCTAATGTCAGGTTTGAAGGTGCGGTGAGTGGGCCACTGGAACTGCCGCAACTCACGGGTAAAAGCAGGACAGCTGTCACGACCGGTTTTCCGGGTAATAAATTTCCAGAAAAGACCGTCGTGCTCATCAGCCCCAGGATTACTGTTAGCTGATGAGGCTCCAACTTGATACAGAAATCTCAAGCAAAATACAAAATATGTAGTACAAGACCATTCTGGCCTGTGAGTACAACAATTGGGTTTCGAGTGGTTGACGGCAGAAGCGGGTTGTGAAACATCAGTGTCTATGGGACTACATTTCCCACGGGAACAGCTGACCAGGTTAACTCCTATCTTCGCGAGGCTTCTATCTCCATTACTTAGGTTCCGGGGCTGTCATCGCGTCGCTCCTCTTCGTGCAAGAAAATCTGGCCAAGACAATAGCCAGGGACAAGCCAGTGAGTACTTTGAATGTACTCGCAAACATTATGAACACAGGTATAATATAACAATGATGTGCTGAAAATACTTTATGCTCATGACGTCAGTCACAAAAGATAAATAAATCTCTGATGCGTGCAAGCAAGTTATTTATAAAATTGCAATAACATAGTAGTATTAAAATTTATGAAATAAATAACAAGCAAAGCCACAGTCGGGCGTCTTAGCGACACCACATAAAGGGCTTTAAAAGAAATGCCACAGTCGGGCGTCTGAGCGACACCACATAAAGGGCTTT
>NC_041388.1:316864258-316919233 GCF_002162155.2 Triticum dicoccoides
GCGTCTGAGCGACACCACATAAAGGGCTCTAAAATAAATGCCACAGTCGGGCGTCTGAGCGACACCACAAAAAGGGCATTTAAAATAAATGCCACAGTCGGGCGTCTGAGCGACACCACATAAAGGGCTTTAAAATAAACAATCATAGTGAATATCCCGGAGGTAGAACCAGCCCAGAGATACTCGATAATAACAATAACATCACGGGTTAGTCAACAATAATAATAATCATAATTATCACAAGTCACAGGTAGTAGTTCCAGTTCTGGTTAACAGTTTCACCTCCGAAGACCGACACTAAGACCGACACTTGACCCATCCCAGACTGTAATCCTTAACCATGGACACGGCTATTCGAATAGGTTTAATCTCTGCAGAGGGTGTACTCTTTACCCACGAGTAACGGATTTCTTTAGTCCATCGGGACTAATTCCGTCTACGGTCTTTTTGTTGAAAACACACCTAACTTGCACACACCAGCTTATCTCACACGTGTCTGGAATCACCCACGACACCTGTTAAGCAAACTCTAAGTGGGGAGGCTACAACCTCGCGTAGCATGGGATCAAATTTATATCGCGCGCTCTAAGGGGTGGCCTCCCCTCTCGGTCCCAACCGAAACACCCATGCCCCCGGACCAGGTGGCCTGCCTACCAGCTACAACCGGTATCTTCCACCATGGCCTCTCTGTACGGTGTGCGCTAGAAAGAGGTTGACAACTTACTGAACCGTACTCTACTTGCTGTAGAGACGAGTGGTAGTACGAAACAAGTATGGGGGTTACTGGCACAAGACTCGATCTACGGTCGACTCAGGAGGTTTAAGTATTCCCTGCATGATTAGCATGACGACAATATTTCAACCAACAGAGTCACCGCTCATATCACCTTGCCATGCCATACCAGACATCACCGTCCCGACGGAGACCGGCGACAAACTCATGCCTACCCAAGGCAGAGGTTTTCCCGGGTTCCTGCTGGTATGCATGCAAGGCACATGAGGGTGATTATCATCACAAGTGTGTCCATTTCCAACAGCATGGAAATCACTAACATGCACCCATGCATATGATCATATCACATGAAATAACAAGTTTCCAAAGTGAGGTGATGTTATGAACGTGTCATCGAACACACAAAAATATTATGCCGGGGTTCAGAATGCTTGCCTTCAATGTGTGGAAAGGCAGGGTGCACTCCAAAACTTGAAACATTTCTCCTCTCCTCAAAAATCCTATTTTAGCAATATAAAAGAATTAACACACAAAATAAAAACAGCACCAAAAGTTGTTCTGAAATTTTTTCAAATAAATCTTAAAATAAACTAGGTGAAATTTGAGAGAGGTAGGAAAAAGAATCATTTCATTTGGAGTTGTATTTAAAAAGATATAACCAGTCAAAGTTTTGGTCAAATCTGATTTTAAATAAAACAGAAAAAGAAAAACGTTTCAGAATGGAATACGCTTTCAAAGCGGGAGAGACGTACTGGGGTGGATTACGCCTTCACTTAAACACGTGGACGGCGCGGTGAGACACTGACAGTGGGTCCCGGGGGCCCACTAGTCAGGTTTGACTAGTCTTTCTCCCTCTCCTTCCTCTGTCCCGAGCGGAGGCGGAGCTCCGGCGATCGTCACCGGTGACTGGCGGCTCCTCGCGGGGCCCCAAGGGCGGGGATGGATCCGCCACTCTAGGGCGGTCATCCCGGTGGTCGACAGGTAGGTGGGGGCGGAGGGAGTTGCCGGCGGCGAGCTTCGCGACGGAGGAGGCTTCGGTGGAGAAGTGGTTTTGTGGCGGCGATGGCTCCCGAACCAAATTGAGTAGGGGGATCTGTTCACGGGAGGAAGAGAGAACTTCTGGTGAAGAGAGTGGAGAGGGGGAAGCCCTGGTGGCGCCGGAGTGAACGAGACAGTGGCGGCGGCAGGAGTTGCCGGAGATGAAGAAGGCGGTGTTTCCCTGACGATTGCGGGCTATGGGGGTTCCATGGGGGTAGCTTGAGGTTGCGTGCGTGCTCAGAGGGGCTCGGGGTCCCTTTTATAGCGCGACGAGGTCGGTTCCGCGGCGGTGGATAAGGCGGCCGGCGAACCACCGTTCTGTAGCTGCAGGGGAACGTGGCGGCGACGAGAGCTAGGCGACACCCTTGTGGATGAGCTTGAGCTGTTCAAGGGGCCAGGTGGCGAGCCGGGGTGGCTTGGGCGGCGCTGAACGGCGCAGGGCTGTCGGCCGACGCCGGCGTGCCGCCAAAAGTGCTCTGGCGGTGGCGCTGTAGGGCGCCAGGGCGGGCTGTCGTGTTGTGGCGAGGCCGGGAGTGCGTGGCAAGGTTCTGCAGTGTGGGCCAAGACAGGGGCGCGATGCGGCGGCTCGTGTGCGCGGCTGCAATTTGCGCGCTCTGGGCGCGCCCAGCACACGCACACCAGATGCTCGGCGAAATGCCATGGCACTCCAGAGCGCTTGGTTGGAGCTGGGAGTTAGCAGGTCTAGGCTATGGCTTGCAAGGAGATCAATGGACAAGCTTAAGGGGTCAGAGGATCAGGTTCACACTGCTAACTAAAATCCATGCCAAATCTGACCATGCACTCCAGGTGTTTGACAAAATGCCACAGGCACTTAGGCAAGTCTTGGAGTGGTCAAAAACTCCAGATCAGTGTCTCCTTAGATGCAAGAGAGAGTGGTGAGGTTAGTTTGTGAAAAGCACAAACTTGTTAGTGCAAGCTTTGCAAAACTACAATTCTGGACAGGAAATAAATGACATTATTTCATGAACCAAAATTAATCCAATGGGTGCATGCTCCTGGATTTAGGGGTTTGGTAGGGCTGTCTACAAGTAGGAGAAAACACAAGATCTTTGGAGCAAAATTAAATAGGGTTGCAGTAGAAGTCACAAGGCTGGACCAGAATGAAAAAGAGGTTGATTGACTCAAAAATTTCAAAGAACAGCACTAGGTTTTTGCATAATGTTGAATCATATGCTACTACCAATATCCCCTAATTTTGGTGGAGGCTAGAAAGAATTATTTAAAAGGGTTGTAGTGCAAAATGCACTCTGGACTAGAGAAGGAAAAATTGACACAGAGCTCAAAATATTCAATGAATGGAATACATTATTGCACAAAAGTGATTTAGAGACATCACATGACATCTCCAAATTTTGGTTGGGTTTTTAGAATAATATATCAAATGGTTGCAGTTCAAAAAGAGCTCCAAAACTTAAAGAAAGTCATTTTAAGGAATAAAGCTCAGAGTGAAATAATTTTATAAATAAATCTCCTGATTGAGAGATGTTTTTTTTCAAATGAGAGGGAAAATAAGTCCAATACATTTTGGAAGGATCCACTTGGGAAAAATTTCTTAATATTAAAAGAAAAGTTTTGAAATCAACAGAGATATACTTGCATGCAAAAATTTTAAACTCTTGGCAAAATTTTAATAGCTTAAACCTGGTTAAATTTTTGGGGTGTTACAATACTACCCCCCTTAAGAAAAATCTCGTCCTCGAGATTTGTTAAAAGCCGTGTTAAGAAAATACTACGCAATAAAGATGTGGCTTTAGTGAGAGGGCAATAAGTGGTGAAAAACCACAGTGTGAAAACTGGTGTTGCGTGGAAAAGTCTACGGTTCGGGACAAAAACGTGAGATTTCCATGCTGGATAAAATTTTAGAATAACTTCTAAATTTAAATATACGCTGGTCGTACCCGAGAGCACAGTGCTCTCTCTGGCCGACAGGTGGACCCGGGGCCCACTGTCAGTCTCTTCTACTCCCTCTGGCTCTTTCTTCTTCCTCTTTCTCGCGCGCTTTCTCCACCGGCGACGCCTAGTGTGTAGGGCATCTAGGCCGTACCGTGGTAGTGCACGGCGTGCTAGCTGCTGGTGCAGCATGCACTCACCTCGCGGGCCAGCGCGCTGTCGGCACTGCTTGCGGATTCGACTCCGAACACCGGCGATCGGCGACGAGCGGCGTTGGTGGACTTCGCCCACCGTACACCGAGCTCGAGCTATAAAACGGCCGGGGTGCCTCTCTCTTCTTCCTCACACCTGGCCTCACTCCTCCTCCTCCTCCCTCCATTACTGCTTACAAAAGCTCGGGTTAGGCTCTAATGGCGGAGGCGATGCCGGACTGGTTTGCGATCCTGATATGCGGAGGGCTGGCGACACTGCTGGGGCTCTTTGTGCTCCTGTGCGCGATGATCCTCGACGATCGTCGCGACGCTGCTGCTCGGGTGTTGGCTCTCCGCGGTGGTGGTGATCATGAGGAGTAGATGGGGTGTGCCGGGTGCTAACTATTGTTAGGAGGGTGATTAGCTGGATGTAACACTGTTGCAAAGTTTTGCAAACAGTGTATGTGTTCGAATGGTAATGGTTGTGAGTCTGCTGCCTGGTGCTATGTGAAGTTAATAAATCCACGCCGAGAGAAAGTGTAGATGTAGCAACTCAGGGAAAAGAAATCTCACTCTAGAATTTCGCAAGGAAAAACAATTAATTTAAAGGAGTATAAACCACAACAAAAACTACATACATTAGTAGAAGCCAAATATTTGACTCGTCGTACAAACTCAGGATATCACGCATAGGTCACACACATAAATAAATGTTGCAAATAATGAACACTGCAGCGACGTCTAAAATGGAAACGGTAACTGGACGGGGTCCCTAAAAAATGTCTCTGGTACTGGGATACACTCTTCTTCTATCGGGGGAAGTGGATTGACCAGTCGATGCACGTGTCTCTCCTGGTCGGGCCTTAGTGCTCTGCCGATGGCGATCTGAGGATTTAAATCTGCGAGGCTCTGAAGATAACCCATCACACATTGGGTGAAACGTTCCTGAGCGATGACGTACTGGACAAGGTTGGCCAGGACTGGGTCTCTCTCAATGCGTCCACCGGGAAAAGATGTCACTCCTCCGGGTGCTGCACGGCTGGGGAAGTAATAATATCCTCGTTCGCGGGCATAGGGTACTGCGGATCGAAGACGAGCAATCGCTTCTTTCGCAGCAGCTTCTATGGCCAGGTGTGGGGTTGGCATAGATTTCCCCACGAAGGAAACTTCCGTTGGATCTTGATTGGAGTCTACGGGAGGAATGTGTACTGCTGCCCAATATTCCGAGGTGGATGGGGTGATTCTAGATTTGAACAGCTCGTAGTGGGGTGGCTGGGTAGAATCCATGGTACTGCGGGTAAAATCCCACAATATTTTGACAAAGCTACCTGGGGTTGCATCTGGGGTTCTCAGATGAATGCTGGGGCTCGGCATGACAGGAAAAAGTTGTGAGTGTGGTGCACAAGGTGAGGGTTGCTGGGTAAGGTCATAAGGTGGCCTTTATATAGCAATGGAGCCGGATTCGTTTTACCATGGTGAAAGGTAATAAATTAGCCAGCTTAGCTCCAAAGGTCAGGTCAGTGTCAGAGATACACATATCTCATAAAGAGACGTGTTACTGTGGTTGTCGTCGGGTTGGTTTTGGTAGTTGTGCCCGGAAAAATATGCAACTATGCGCTGACCAAATATGCAAGGCTACTATTAACACAGAGGCACAACGACAGGCTGCGTTAATATACACGGTCGCATGATTACAAAGCGAGGATACACTGAAACTCGGTGCTACTCATACGGCTTAGTCTACCTTGTTAATGTCTAAACGGGCGTGCCTGGTGGATGTCGAGGCTTCTCCACGTGTCTCATTGCCGGGATTAGTCGGAGATGGCAGAGGAACTGCAGGGTCGGGTAGTGATGATGACCATCACGGGGATTGTTGGCCACAACCCCGTTGGAGTGTGCTCCCAAAAGGCGACGAAGCACTTCTGGGGTCATCAAAGCATCTCGGCTGATGGCTGGAGCTGATCTCGGGGTCTCGATCGGTTGTCCAAACAGCACGACTGGGTTGTCGGCGTTGGGCTCGTCTTCTCTTCTAGCTGGGGTTCGACGAACTCGCTCTCCACGAGCTGCGATCAGATCAATGGTGATCTGGTCGAACAGTGCCTCTAGTGCACTTACATAGCGCACTAGGTGCAACAATGCGGGGTCCGTCTCGTGATCTCCGTTGGCAACTTGGGGTCTACCATACCCTTCACGTCTGGGGTAGTAGTGGAACGAGCGACAGTTAACTCTGGGCGACAAGTGCCTGAGATGAACTATAGCCTCTCGAGCAGCTAGTTGTATGGCTTGTGGCTCAAAGGAAGTTGTTCTTCCGGTGAACCTGTAGGGGCGCTCGGGTGCTAGACCCCTACCGTAGATGTGTACAGTGGCCCAGAATTGACGGTCTTCACCGCTCATGGGTCCTTGGTACACAACATATTCTGGTGGCTCCTCTGACGCATAGGCACGACGGGTGAGGTTTGCGAGTATGGTCACAAAACCTCCAAGGTTGGTTGTTGTGGTTTCATTGTGCACGACAGGGCCAGGCATTGTAGCTTGGTTTGGGGGTAGAGGCTGTGCTATGCTGTGTTGGGGCTAGCGTGCCCCTTTTTATAGGAAAAAGGGGACAGAGTCTTCCTTCGCACGCTTGCGAGAAAGGACTATTTAGGGGCCGGTCACTGGCGCATGAGCGACAGGTTAGGTTGATAGGTTGGGCACCGACTGCCAAAAGGTGTTGGGTCACTGTGTGGCTATCTTGCACGAGAAGCTTGGCTGGGGTTTGGTTATGGTCTAGTGGGTTGGTTTGCCTAAGTTTTTCGACCTGGCTAAGATAGGATTAGCCAATGGTCAGCCTGGCTCTGATACCAAGTCTGTCACGACCGGTTTTTCGGGTAATAAATTTCCAGAAAAGACCGTCGTGCTCATCAGCCCCAGGATTACTGTTAGCTGATGAGGCTCCAACTTGATACAGAAATCTCAAGCAAAATAAAAAATATGTAGTACAAGACCATTCTGGCCTATGAATACAACAATTGGGTTTCGAGTGGTTGATGGCGGAAGCGGGTTGTGAAACATCAGTGTCTATGGGACTCCATTTCCCACGGGAACAGCTGACCAGGTTAACTCCTATCTTCGCGAGGCTGCTATCTCCATTACTTAGGTTTCGGGGCTGTCATCGCGTCGCTCCTCTTCGTGCAAGAAAATCTGGCCAAGACAATAGCCAAGGACAAGCCAGTGAGTACTTTGAATGTACTCGCAAACATTATGAACACAGGTATAATATAACAATGATGTGCTGAAAATATTTTATGCTCATGACGTCAGTCACAAAAGATAAATAAATCTCTGATGCGTGCAAGAAAGTTATTTATAAAATTGCAATAACATAGTAGTATTAAAATTTATGAAATAAATAACAAGCAAAGCCACAGTCGGGCGTCTTAGCGACACCACATAAAGGGCTTTAAAAGAAATGCCATAGTCGGGCGTCTGAGCGACACCACATAAAGGGCTTTAAAAGAAATGCCACAGTCGGGCGTCTGAGCGACACCACATAAAGGGCTTTAAAAGAAATGCCACAGTCGGGCGTCTGAGCGACACCACATAAAGGGCTTTAAAAGAAATGCCACAGTCGGGCGTCTGAGCGACACCACATAAAGGGCTTTAAAATAAATGCCACAGTCGGGCGTCTGAGCGACACCACAAAAAGGGCATTTAAAATAAATGCCACAGTCGGGCGTCTGAGCGACACCACATAAAGGGCTTTAAAATAAACAATCATAGTGAATATCCCGGAGGTAGAACCATCCCAGAGATACTCGATAATAACAATAACATCACGGGTTAGTCAACAATAATAATAATCATAATTATCACAAGTCACAGGTAGTAGTTCCAGTTCTGGTTAACAGTTTCACCTCCGAAGACCGACACTAAGACCGACACTTGACCCATCCCAGACTGTAATCCTTAACCATGGACACGGCTATTCGAATAGGTTTAATCTCTGCAGAGGGTGTACTCTTTACCCACGAGTAACGGATTTCTTTAGTCCATCGGGACTAATTCCGTCTACGGTCTTTTTGTTGAAAACACACCTAACTTGCACACACCAGCTTATCTCACACGTGTCTGGAATCACCCACGACACCTGTTAAGCAAACTCTAAGTGGGGAGGCTACAACCTCGCGTAGCATGGGATCAAATTTATATCGCGCGCTCTAAGGGGTGGCCTCCCCTCTCGGTCCCAACTGGAAACACCCATGCCCCCGGACCAGGTGGCCTGCCTACCAGCTACAACCGGTATCTTCCACCATGGCCTCTCTGTACGGTGTGTGCTAGAAAGAGGTTGACAACTTACTGAACCGTACTCTACTTGCTGTAGAGACGAGTGGTAGTACGAAACAAGTATGGGGGTTACTGGCACAAGACTCGATCTACGGTCGACTCAGGAGGTTTAAGTATTCCCTGCATGATTAGCATGACGACAATATTTCAACCAACAGAGTCACCGCTCATATCACCTTGCCATGCCATACCAGACATAACCGTCCCGACGGAGACCGGCGACAAACTCATGCCTACCCAAGGCAGAGGTTTTCCCGGGTTCCTGCCGATATGCATGCAAGGCACATGAGGGTGATTATCATCACAAGTGTGTCCATTTCCAACAGCATGGAAATCAATAACATGCACCCATGCATATGATCATATCACATGAAATAACAAGTTTCTCCAAAGTGAGGTGATGTTATGAACGTGTCATCGAACACACAAAAATATTATGCCGGGGTTCAGAATGCTTGCCTTCAATGTGTGGAAAGGCAGGGTGCACTCCAAAACTTGAAACATTTCTCCTCTCCTCAAAAATCCTATTTCAGCAATATAAAATAATTAACACACAAAATAAAAACAGCACCAAAAGTTGTTCTGAATTTTTTTCAAATAAATCTTAAAATAAACTAGGTGAAATTTGAGAGAGGTAGGAAAAAGAATCATTTCATTTGGAGTTGTATTTAAAAAGATATAACCAATCAAAGTTTTGGTCAAATCTGATTTTAAATAAAACAGAAAAAGAAAAACGTTTCAGAATGGAATACGCTTTCGAAGTGGGAGAGACGTACTAGGGTGGATTACGCCTTCACTTAAACACATGGATGGCGCGGTGAGACACTGACAGTGGGTCCCGGGGGCCCACTAGTCAGGTTTGACTAGTCTTTCTCCCTCTCCTTCCTCTGTCCTGAGCGAAGGCGGAGCTCCGGCGATCGTCGCTGGCGACTGGCGGCTCCTCGCGGGGCCCCAAGGGCGGGGATGGATCCGCCACTCCAGGGCGGTCATCCCGGTGGTCGACAGGTAGGTGGGGGCGGAGGGAGTTGCCGGCGGCGAGCTTCGCGGCGGAGGAGGCTTCGGTGGCAAAGTGGTTTTGTGGCGGCGATGGCTCCCGAACCAAATTGAGTAGGGGGGTCTGTTCACGGGAGGAAGAGAGGACTTCTGGTGAAGAGAGTGGAGAGGGGGAAGCCCTGGTGGCGCCGGAGTGAACGAGACAGTGGCGGCGGCAGGAGTTGCCGGAGATGAAGAAGGCGGCGTTTCCCTGACGATTGCGGGCTATGGGGGTTCCATGGGGGTAGCTTGAGATTGCGTGCGTGCTCAGAGGGGCTCAGGGTCCCTTTTATAGCGCGACGAGGTCGGTTCCGCGGCGGTGGATAAGGCGGCCGGCGAACCGCCGTTCTGTAGCTGCAGGGGAACATGGCGGCGACGAGAGCTAGGCGACACCCTTGTGGATGAGCTTGAGCTGTTCAAGGGGCCAGGTGGCGAGCCGGGGTGGCTTGGGCGGCGCTGAACGGGGCAGGGCTGTCGGCCGACGCCGGCGTGCCGCCAAAAGTGCTCTGGCGGTGGCGCTGTAGGGCGCCAGGGCGGGCTGTCGTGTTGTGGTGAGGCGGGGAGTGCGTGGCGAGGTTCTGCAGTGTGGGCCAAGACAGGGGCGCGACGCGGCGGCTCGTGTGCGCGGCTGCAATTTGCGCGCTCTGGGCGCGCCCAGCGCACGCACACCAGATTCTCGGCGAAATGCCATGGCACTCCAGAGCGCTTGGTTGGAGCTGGGAGTTAGCAGGTCTAGGCTATGGCTTGCAAGGAGATCAATGGACAAGCTTAAGGGGTCAGAGGATCAGGTTCACACTGCTAACTAAAATCCATGCCAAATCTGACCATGCACTCCAGGTGTTTGACAAAATGCCACAGGCACTTAGGCAAGTCTTGGAGTGGTCAAAAACTCCAGATCAGTGTCTCCTTAGATGCAAGAGAGAGTGGTGAGGTTAGTTTGTGAAAAGCACAAACTTGTTAGTGCAAGCTTTGCAAA
The DNA here is from genome assembly GCF_002162155.2 of Triticum dicoccoides. Classification (NCBI taxonomy): domain Eukaryota; kingdom Viridiplantae; phylum Streptophyta; class Magnoliopsida; order Poales; family Poaceae; genus Triticum; species Triticum dicoccoides. The sequence goes on from NC_041388.1 coordinate 316,874,463, forward strand.
ACTACAATTCTGGACAGGAAATAAATGACATTATTTCATGAACCAAAATTAATCCAATGGGTGCATGCTCCTGGATTTAGGGGTTTGGTAGGGCTGTCTACAAGTAGGAGAAAACACAAGATCTTTGGAGCAAAATTAAATAGGGTTGCAGTAGAAGTCACAAGGCTGGACCAGAATGAAAAAGAGGTTGATTGACTCAAAAATTTCAAAGAACAGCACTAGGTTTTTGCATAATGTTGAATCATATGCTACTACCAATATCCCCTAATTTTGGTGGAGGCTAGAAAGAATTATTTAAAAGGGTTGTAGTGCAAAATGCACTCTGGACCAGAGAAGGAAAAATTGACGCAGAGCTCAAAATATTCAATGAATGGAATATATTATTGCACAAAAGTGATTTAGAGACATCACATGACATCTCCAAATTTTGGTTGGATTTTTAGAATAATATATCAAATGGTTGCAGTTCAAAAAGAGCTCCAAAACTTAAAGAAAGTCATTTTAAGGAATAAAGCTCAGAGTGAAATAATTTTATAAATAAATCTCCTGATTGAGAGATGTTTTTTTTAAATGAGAGGGAAAATAAGTCCAATACATTTTGGAAGGATCCACTTGGGAAAAAAATTAATATTAAAAGAAAAGTTTTGAAATCAACAGAGATATACTTGCATGCAAAAATTTTAAACTCTTGGCAAAATTTTAATAACTTAAACCTGGTTAAATTTTTGGGGTGTTACAACAGCCTACCTCGTAAGGTAGGCCTCCAGGGCTCTCCGGGGCCGAGTGGTTCGTAGCAGGCCCTGCTCGCCTGTCTGACTGGTGGCGCGCTCCACGCCGGCGCTCGATAGTGGTTCGAGCGTCTTCATGGGCTCGTTCCCGAAGAACTTGGCGCTGGTCACAGTGGGTCCGTGGGTCAGATGACGCTATGGAGATGTCGTCGCCCGTGACATCGCGACGAGCCGGCATCCGCGGTACCAGATCGGGAAGAGGTGAATGCACCGTGGTCGCGGCGCCGCCGGCTTTTCCGCCACTGGTGCGCGGGACTCCATCGGAGCGTCGACCCGGGGGCCCCACCGGACTTGGTTCGTCTTTGTTGGCCACCGCAACAAGACTTCGGATAGTGGCTCTCCATTCTTCGAGTTTCCCCGTAGTGGGAGGAAAGTCGAGGAGCAACTGCGCGCGCGCCAGGGCCTCTGTTGGCGTCGGTGGCAGCGGAACCTGCATGGATCGCGACGCGCTTCGACTTCTGACCACATCAGAAGGAGCTCTATCACGACCCCGCGGTCGCATGCCGTTTTCACCAGCGCTTCGGCGAGCGGGCAGGTCTTCTACGTCCCGGGAGTGGCGATCGGGGCTCTTCCCGCGGCGACGCCCGGGTTCTTTGGCGTAATTACGCCTTTCATCGCGCGCTACCTAGGAGGAGCGCGCTGTTGGCGCCAGCATGGGAGTCTTGGAGGCCCTTGCGTCGCCTTCAGGTGGGGCGGCGATGACCTTGGAAGGCCCCGCTCCACCCGCGGAGGGCCTGGCTCCGCCTTTGGATTTGGCGATGTGTGGCCCGTTACCAGGCGCACTAACATCGCCGCCTCCCAAACTCCGGCTACTGGGATGGTGTTGGTGTTCGCGAGCAGCGCCCCGGGTCCTTTCTGCGACCGGTCCGCTGCTCGTCCGCGTCGGGACGGGCTGTCCGGCTTCCGACTGGCCAACCGCCACCGTCGTCTTCTTCTTGGGCGCCATGATGATGAAGAAGCGGCGAACTAACTGCTACAGCCGATTCTCACAACTACGCCCCCTACCTGGCGTGCCAAAGATGTTGGTAGGAACGGCACCTATGGGATCACAAGAATCCCTACTACGGTTAGCGGGGCGCGGGGTCGTGAGAAGAGAGGATCAAACAGATAGTACACATTTTGTTTATCCAGGTTCGGGCCGCGAGGATGCGTAAAACCCTACTCCTGGTTTGGTGGATGTATATTCCTGTTCTTGAGCTAGCTCTGGGGCATTAGGAGCTCCAAAAAGCCAAATCCTCCTCCTGTTCGCCTCGGGCCTCCTTTTATAGAAAAAGGGGTTGCCGCAGTGGCACGCAGGAGGTGGAAAGGGTACAATGATGCGAGGTTATCCATCGCATTACATGACAAGGCACATTTAATGTGTCTTGCTTAGGTGTCCTTGCTTTATCAGGGACGGGGGAGAATCCTGTCTCGTCCGTCGCCGCTCCTTCTTGTGTCAACACGCACCCTGGCCAGCGATGCCTGTGATGCCATGTAGGTAGGCAGGCAGCTGAGGTGGCGCAGTGGAGGGTCTTCACGAAGATCTGCATGCCGCCACGTAGGTGCCTGCCCAGTTGGTTGGGTCGGCAGCCACATGCGTACGGTGGTGGAGGTTTAGTCGGCGTGGGCCTGATGGTGACCCTGCGGATGTTCTTGGCAAGGGCCTTGCCGGGGCCCTGGCAAGGGTCTTGCCGGGGCGCCTGCTGTCATCCCTGGCAAGGCGCTTGCCCGGGGCCTTGTGGTCTTCCTCGGCTGGGATCCCACCAAGGGTCGTCATCTTCTATTGTACGTATCTGATCTTGAATGTCTTCACAAAGATCTGCATGCCACCACGGGGATGTCTCCCTAATCCTTGCCCCATGGGGGCAGTGGACTCAAGGGTGATTTGCTCCGTAGGCGTGGGGCGAGTTGCCGCGGCAAGGGTCTTGCCGGGGTTGCTAAAATTGTCTCCCGGCAAGGATCTTGCCGGGGGTGTCTGCTTCGTCTCCTTTGTTCTTCGTGGTTTTGGCCTTGGCGTCGTCCTAGTTCCCTTGAGCTTCAGTCTTACCCTGGCTCACCTCCCTTGCCTTGCTTGGTGTGGTGGTGCCCGTGGCTCTGACTGCCGATGCACAGTTATAGGGGTACAAAAAGTGCACCCCTCTTTTTGTACACCGACTGATAAATAGTGGGGTACCTCTCCGGCGAGCCCCATCCCCGCTGCGGCTGGTTCTTCCTTAACTCTGGTGAGCCCCCCCCCACCCCCTAAAAATTGATTGACCCAAAAGTCGATTCGGTCGACTGAAGTGTAGCTATATTGGAGTATCATCGCAAGAAAGATCAAGAGCGAGATCAGCAGCATGAGCACAAGAGCAATAGCAAGAGGAAACCAAGCAAGGGACTGAGAGCAAGAGCAGAGCAGCAGCGCGAGCGAGAGCTAAAGCAGAAGCAGCAGCTCCTACTGATGTGGACGTCACCACCGAGGGAGCGATGCCGTGGAGGAAGTGGCCGGTGACGCCGCCGAGGATGGAGCCGCGACATGTCGGCTCGGGACCAACCGCCGGCAGCATCGTGAGATCGAATGAAGAAGAAAATGCGGTGATTAGTGTACAACCTCTTTGGTGGCACCAATTAGGCCTCAGCTTCATCCAAGGAAACGGTGATGATGATGCTCTTCCGGTGGTGCAGGTGAAGACGGCGGTGTGGGAATGGAGGTGGCGTGAAAGACGAGGGGAACGTCGGGGCAGCTCCTTGGAGGTGGAGGATGGGGTGGCTGAACCGGCAGGACGACGAGATCGACGATGAATCCTCATCTGGTACGATGGATGACGGACATCGAGGTGTTGTTGTGGACGACGTCGTCGGGGAAGAGGCTCCGGCTGGGTGGCGGACGGAGGAGGGTGCGGGGCTTCGTGGGTTTTCACGGCCTCGATGTACGAATGGGTGGGCAGATGGGATGGGAGTGGGGAACCATGGCTTAGGGACGCGCTTGTCTGAAATGTGGGGTAAGTTACGAAAGTACCCCCACTGATTTGACCTAGGAAGTTCTTTCAGTTCAGGGGTATCACGGGCATTTCGCATGTCGGGATTTCATAGGAGGTGGGAGTTTTCGCACGCGTTGTAATTTTTGAATAGAAAGGCGTGGGTTGAGATGGAGGGAGTTGTCGGAGCACAACACAAAGATATATCTTAAATATTTCAGGGTAACAATGTTGGGGAACACAATAATTTCAAAAATTCCCTACGCACACGCAAGATCTATCTAGGTGATGCATAGCAAGGAGAGGGGAAGAGTGTTGTCCATGGACCCTCGTAGACCGTAAGCGGAAGCGTTATGACAACGCGGTCGATGTAGTCGAACATCTTCATGATCCGACCGATCCTAGCACCGAAGGTACGACACCTCCGCGATCTGCACACGTTCAGCTCGGTGACGTCCCACAAACTCTTGATCCATCTGAGTGTCGAGGGAGAGCTTCGTCAGCTCGACGACGTGATGATGGTGATAATGAAGCTACCGGAACAGGGCTTTGCCTAAGCACTGCAACGATATGACCGAGGTGGATTATGGTGGAGGGGGGCACCGCACATGGCTAAACAATGTCAACTTACGTGTCTATAGGGTGCCCCTCTCCCCCGTATATAAAGGAGTGGAGGAGGGGGAGGGCCGGCCTCCTATGGCGCGCCCCAAGGGAGATTCCTACTCCTACTAGGAGTAGGTTTCCCCCCTTTCCTAGTCCAACTAGGAGGGGAGAAGGAAGGAGGGGGGCGCCGCCCCCTCCTAGTCCAATTTGAACCAGCCCATGGGGGGCGCGCGACCACCACTTGAGGCCCTTCTCTCCTTTCCCGTATGGCCCATTAAGGCCCACTACTTCCCCCGGCGAATTCCCGTAACTCTCCGGTACTCCGAAAAATACCCGAATCACTCGGAACCTTTCCGATGTCCGAATATAGCCTTCTAATATACCGATCTTTACGTCTCAACCATTTCGAGACTCCTCCTCATGTCTGTGATCTCATCCGGGACTCCGAACAACCTTCAGTACATCAAATCACATAACTCATAATACAAATCGTCATCGAACATTAAGTGTGTGGACCCTACGGGTTCGAGAACTATGTAGACATGACCTAGACACATCTCCGGTCAATAACCAATAGCGGAACCTGGATGCTCATATTGGCTCCTACATATTCTACAAAGATCTTTATCGGTCAAACCGCATAACAACATACGTCGTTCCCTTTGTCATCGGTATGTTACTTGCCCGAGATTCGATCGTCGGTATCACCATACCTAGTTCAATCTCGTTACCAGCAAGTCTCTTTACTCGTTCCGTAATGCATCATACCGCAACTAACTCATTAGTCACATTGCTTGCAAGGCTTATAGTGATGTGCATTACCGAGAGGGCCCAGAGATACCTCTCCGACAATCGGAGTGACAAATCCGAATCTTGATCTATGCCAACTCAACAAACACCATCGGAGACACCTGTAGAGCATCTTTATAATCACCCAGTTACGTTGTGACGTTTGATAGCACACTAAGTGTTCCTCCAGTATTCGGGAGTTGCATAATCTCATAGTCATAGGAACATGTATAAGTCATGAAGGAAGCAATAGCAATAAACTAAACGATCATAGTGCTAAGCTAATGGATGGGTCTTGTCCATCACATCATTCTCTAATGATGTGATCCTATTCATAAAATGACAACACATGTGTATTGCAAGGAAACTTAACCATCTTTGATTAATGAGCTAGTCTAGTAGTGCATACTAGGGACACTCTGTTTGTCTATGTATTCACACATGTACTATGTTTCCGGCTAATATAATTCTAGCATGAATAATAAACTTTTATCATGATATAAGGAAATATAAATAACAACTTTATTATTGCCTCTAGGGCATATTTCCTTCAGTCTCCCACTTGCACTAGAGTCAATAATCTAGTTCACATCGCCATGTGATTTAACACCAATAGTTCACATATTTATGTGATTAGTTCACATCTCCATGTGACTAATACCCAAAGGGTTTACTAGAGTTAGTAATCTAGTTCACATCGTTGTGTGATTAACACCCAAAGAGTGATCATGTTTTGCTTGTGAGGGAAGTTTAGTCAACGGGTCCGCCACATTTAGAGCCGTATCTATTTTGCAAACTTTCTATGTCTACAATGCTCTGCATGGAGATACTCTATCTAATCGCTCCCACTTTCAATATGTATCTAGATCGAGACTTAGAGTCATCCAGATCGATGTCAAAGCTTGCATCGATGTAACTCTTTACGACAAACTCTTTGTCACCTCCATAACTAAGAAACATTTCCTTATTCCACTAAGGATAATTTTTGACCGATGTCTTGTGATCCACTCCTGGATCAATATCGTACCCCCTTGCGAAACTATTGGTGAGGTACACAATAGGTCTGGTACACATCATAGCATACTTTATAGAACCTATGGATGAGGCATAGGGAATGACTTTTCATTCTCTTTCTATTTTCTGTCGTGGTTGGGTTTTGAGTCTTTACTCAACTTCACACCTTGCAACATAGGCAAGAACTCCTTCTTTGATTGTTCCATTTTGAACTACATCAAAATCTTGTCAAGGTATGTACTCATTGAAAAATATATCAAGCGTCTTGATCTATCTCTATAGATCTTGATGCTCAATATGTAAGTAGCTTCACTGAGGTATTTCTTTGAAAAACTCCTTTCAAACACTCCTTTATGCTTTCCAGAAAATTCTACATCATTTCTGATCAACAATATGTCATTCACATATACTTATCAGAAAGGCTATAGTGCTCCCACTCACTTTCTTGTAAATACTGGCTTCACCGCAAGTCTGTATAAAACAATATGCTTTGATCACCTTATCAAACCATATATTCCAACTCCGAGATGCTTGCACCAGTCCATAGATGGATCGTTGGAGCTTGCACACTTTGTTAGCACTTTTAGGATTGACAAAACCTTCTTGTTGCATCATATACAACTCTTCTTTAAGAAATCCATGAAGGAATGCAGTTTTCACATCCATTTGCCAGATTTCATAAAATGTGGCAATTGCTAACATGATTCGGACAGACTTAAGCATCTCTACGAGTGAGAAAATCTCATCGTAGTCAACATCTTGAACTTATCGAAAAACTTTTGCGACAATTCGAGCTTTGTATATAGTAATACTACTATCAGCGTCTATCTTCCCCTTGAAGAACCATTTATTCTGAATGGCTTACCGATCATCGGGCAAGTCAATCAAAGTCCATACTTTGTTCTCATACATGGATCCCATCTCAGATTTCATGGCCTTAAGTCATTTCATGGAATCTGGGCTCATCATCGCTTCCTCATAGTTCGCAGGTTCGTCATGGTCTAGTAACATGACTTCCAGAACAGGATTACCATACCACTCTAGTGAGGAACGTACTCCGGTTGACCTACGAGGTTTGGTAGTAACTTGATCTGAAGTTGCATGATCATCATCATTAACTTCCTCACTAATTGGTGTAGGCATCACTGGAACTGATTTCTATGATGAACTACTTTCCAATTCGAGAGAAGGTACAATTACCTCATCAAGTTATACTTTCCTCCCACTCACTTCTTTCGAGAGAAACTCCTTCTCTAGAAAGGATCCACCTTAGCAACAAAGATCTTGCCTTTGGATCTGTGATAGAAGGTGTACCCAACACTTTCTTTTGGGTATCCTATGAAGACGCAGATCTCCGATTTGGGTTTGAGCTTATCAGGCTGGAACTTTTTCACATAAGCATCGCAACCCCAAACTTTAAGAAACGATAGCTTAGGTTTCTTGCTAAACCACAGTTCATATGCTGTCATCTCAACGGATTTAGATGGTTCCCTATTAACGTGAATGCAGTTGTCTCTAATGCATAACCCCAAAACGATAGTGGTAAATCGGTAAGAGACATCATAGATCGTACCATATCTAATAAAGTACGGTTATGACGTTCAGACACACTATTACGATGTGGTGTTCTAGGTGGTGTGAGTTGCGAAACTATTTCACATTGTTTCTAATGAAGACCAAACTCGTAACTCAAATATTCGCCTCCGCGATAAGATCGTAGAAACTTTATTTTCTTGTTACGATGATTTTCCACTTCACTCTGAAATTCTTTGAACTTCTCAAATGTTTCAGACTTATGTTTCATTAAGTTGATATACCCATATCTTCTCAAATCATCTGTGAAGGTAGAAAATAACGATACCTGCCGCGAGCCTCAACACTCATCGGATCGCATAAATCGGTATGTATTATTTCCAATAAATCAGTGGCTCGCTCCATTGTTCCGGAGAATGGAGTCTTAGTCATTTTGCCCATGAGGAATGGTTCGCAAGCATAAAGTGATTCATAATCAAGTGATTCCAAAAGCCCATCAGCATGGAGTTTCTTCATGTGCTTTACACCAATATGACCTAAACGGCAGTGCCACAAATAAGTTGCACTATCATTATTTACTTTGCATCTTTTGGCATCAATATTATGTGTATCACTGTGATCAAGATTCAGTAAACCATTTACATTGGATGTAAGACCATAGAAGGTTTTATTCATGTAAGCAGAACAACAATTATTCTCTGACTTAAATGAATAATCGTATCACAATAAACATGATCCAATCATGTTTATGCTCAACGCAAACACCAAATAACATTTATTTAGTTCCAATACTAATCCTGAAGGTAGAGGGAGTATGCGATGGTGATCTTATCAACCTTGGAATCACTTCCAACACACATCGTCACCTTGCCCTCAACTAGTCTCTGTTCATTTCGTAACTCCTGTTTCAAGTTACTAATCATAGCAACTGAACCAGTATCAAATACCCAAGGGCTACTATGAACACTAGTAAAGTACACATCAATAACAGTATATCATATATACTTTTTGTTCACTTTGCCATCCTTCTTATCCGCCAAGTATTTGGGGCAGTTCCGCTTCAATTGACCATTTCCTTTGCAGTAGCTGCACTCAATTTCAGGCTTGGGTCTAGCTTTGGGCTTCTTCATGGGAGTGGTAACTTGCTTGCCATTCTTCTTGAAGTTCCCTTTCTTTACTTTGCCCTTTTACTTGAAACTAGTGTTCTTGTCAACCATCAACATTTGATGCTTTTCTTGATTTCTACCTTCATCGATTTCAGCATCACGAAGAGCTTGGGAATCGTTTTCATCATCCCTTGCATATTATAGTTCATCACGAAGTTCCAGTAACTTGGTGATAGTGACTAGAGAACTATGTCAATCACTATTTTATCTGGAAGATTAACTCCCACTTGATTCAAGCAATTGTAGTACTCAGACAATCTGAGCACATGCTCACTGGTTGAGCTATTCTCCTCCATCTTGTAGGCAAAGTACTAGTCAGAGGTCTCATACCTCTCGACTCGGGCATGAGTCTGAAATACCAATTTCAGATCTTGGAATGTCTTATATGCTCCATGGTATTCAAAACGTTTTTGAATTCCCGATCCTAATCCGTAAAGCATGGCGCACTAAACTATCAAGTAGTTATCATACCGAGCTTGCCAAATGTTCATAACGTCTGTATCTGCTCCTGCAATAGGTCCGTCACCTAGCGGTGCATCAAGGACATAATTCTTCTACGCAGCAATGAGGATAATCCTTAGATCACGGACCTAGTCCGCATCATTGCTGCTATCATCTTTCAACAAAGTTTTTCTCTAGGAACATATCAAAAATAAACGGGGAGCTACATCGTGAGCTATTGATCTAAAACATAGTTATGCAAATACTATCAGGACTAAGTTCATGATAAATTAAAGTTCAATTAATCAAGAACACCCACTTAGATAGACATCCCTCTAGCCATCTAAATGATCACGTGATCCAAATCAACTAAACCATGTCCGATCATCACGTGAGATAGAGTAGCTTTCAATGGTGAACATCACTATGTTGATCATATCTACTATATACTTCACGTTCAACCTTTCGGCCTCAGTGTTCCGAGGCCATATATGTATATGCTAGGCTCGTCAAGTTTAACCCGAGTATTCTGCATGTGCAAAACTGGCTTGCACCCGTTGTATGTGAACGCAGAGCTTATCACACCCGATCATCATGTGGTGTCTCCGCACAAAGAACTGTCGCAATGGTGCATACTCAAGGAGAACACTTATACCTTGAAATTTTTGTAAGGGGTCATCTCATAATGCTACCGTCAGACTAACCAAAATAAGATGCATAAAAGATAAACATCACATGCAATCAAAATATGTGACATGATATGGCCATCATCATCTTGTGCCTTTGATCTCCATCTCCAAAGTATCGTCATGATATCTATTGTCACCGGCATGACACCATGATCTCCATCATCTTGATCTTTATCAACGCGTCATCACATGGTCGTCTCGCCAACTATTGCTTTTGCAACTATTGCTATCGCATAGCGATAAAGTAAAGCAATTATATGGCATTTGCATCTTATGCAATAAAGAGACAACCATAAGGCTCCTGCCAGTTGCCGATAACTTTAACAAAACCATGATCATCTCATACAACAATTTATATCTCATCACGTCTTGACCATATCACATCACAACATGCCCTGCAAAAATAAGTTAGATGTCCTCTACCTGGTTGTTGCAAGTTTTACGTGGCTGCCATGGGCTTCTAGCAACAACCGTTCTTACCTACGCATAAAAACCACAACACGGTATAGTGATTGCTTTTTGATCTTCAGAAGGAACCCTGTTCATTAAATCCGATTCAACTAAAGTTGGAGAAACTGACACCCACTAGCCACCTGTGTGCGAAGCACGTCGGTAGAACCAGTCTCACATAAGCGTACGCGTAATGTCGGTCTGAGCCGCTTCATCCAACAATACTTCTGAATCAAGAATCAACTAGTGACGGCAAGCAATATGTATATACCCACGCCCACAACTCCTTTGTGTTCTACTCATGCATATAACATCTACGCATAGACCTGGGTCGGATGCCATTGTTGGGGAACGCAGTAATTTCAAAAAAATTCCTACGCGCACGCAAGATCTATCTAGGTGATGCATAGCAACGAGAGGGGAAGAGTTTTGTCCACGTAACCTCGTAGACCGTAAGCGGAAGTATTCGGGAGTTGCATAATCTCATAGTCATAGGAACATGTATAAGTCACGAAGAAAGCAATAGCAATAAACTAAACAATCATAGTGCTAAGCTAACGGATGGGTCTTGTCCATCACATCATTCTCTAATGATGTGATCCCGTTCATCAAATGACAACACATGTCTATGGCTAGGAAACTTAACCATCTTTGATTAACGGGCTAGTCTAGTAGAGGCATACTAGGGACACTCTGTTTGTCTATGTATTCACACATGTACTAAGTTTCCGGTTAATACAATTCTAGCATGAATAATAAACATTTATGATGATATAAGGAAATATAATTAACAACTTTACTATTGCCTCTAGGGAATATTTCCTTCAAACAAGGGGTGGGTTGAAATTTCTGGACAAGCCTAACGTGTACTCTACCAAATCAATTCGTACTTCCGTCGATGAAAAAAACAAAAAGAAATCAATTCGCAGTACACAAGAGAGTCTAGTCCTGTGTACTATACCAAATCAATTCGCACTACAAATGTCAATTCAAACTTTGAATTCATGTTATGTTCAATTAAAATATTTTGCTACGTGTATAATGCATGCAACCTGCTACTCAAATGAACATTTTAGTGCATTCCAAACGTATATACTACCGCTTCAATATGAACTAAATTTGAATTCGTTTATCTATTTGAATAAGATCTACAATAATGATTGTTGTGAAGTAAAACATTTGAATTCGTTTCTCTATTTTAAGAGATCTATAATCATCATCATTGTCAATTTAAACCATCATTTGTGTATTATCTTCACAGCACACCACATGATTACTCTCGAGTTAGATATGAACTATGTATACTATATGAACTCGAACTCGATTTTTTGAATCCACTTTATGGTGTTTCCAAATCACAGTACATTTCAAGCTCTAGCTAGATTGTCATAATCTAAACCATGTCTCATGTGTATAATGTGTTTATCACATAATGTATGGTGCCCCTCCCCCTACGCCTACAAGTATTTAGATGTGAGTTGCAAGCACCACACATTACCACCAATTCAAATAAAATGTGAGATTGTTCGATATATAGTATTGTTTAGATTGTTCGATATTTAGTTGTAAGCTGCAAACACCACACATTATCACAAATTCAAATAAAATGTGAGATTGTTCGATGTATAGTATGGTTTAGATTGTTCGATATTTAGCTGCAAACGCCATGCATTATCACATTAGGGTATAACATGTGCAACACCACAACACGTGTATCACCGCTATATTCATGCATGCATATGTTTATAACACTATGATCTCCTATTCAAATATATGAATCCACTTTCATATCAAATTATGATCTTTGTTAGTCTCTTACACCCATAGAATCCTCTAACCTTTGTAGCTAGCACTAACTTTCTCTCGTGCACGCACATCGGCACACGACCTCCTCGCCCTCCCCCTCCCTCAGCATTCTATCCATCGTGCACATTCATTTTTCTCTTTAGGTCGTTCTCCCACAGTCTCCACAACTCCTTTTCGACACACACTAATCAATAAACCTCTCCAGCGATGTCTGCATACAACATACACACGCACCTTCCATCTCCTTCTTTCCGTGTCCATGCCTCGTGTCTCTCATACGGTCCCACACACGTGTAAACTATCGCCCCTCTTTTCATCGATCTCACAACCGCACACTCCTCCCCCTATCTAGCTAGTAGCTCGTCCTCTCGCACCACCTCCTAACTCCATTCTCTCTGTCTATCCATCTCGTTGGGCCTTATTTTCCTATAAAAAATGGATGTACACCAACCGATCTCCCGCTATACATATAGCTAGCTAGGTCCTTATAATTCATTTTCCCACGCGTCGATCGATCTACCTCATTAGTTATGTCTCTCCCTTCCTCTGACAAACAACAATTGATCTACTGATCTAGTTAGGTTTGCTTACCAAACACATGGTTCCCCTTCATCATCCATGCATGCGTCCCGACAGATCTATCACACACAGGCACCCATAGAAACACATCGCCACTCTTATTGATAATATTGCAGTTCTACCCTCTGTTTGTCTAGTAGGCCTCTCCCACCATCTTCGAGAAGCAAATCCATCACCCATCCAACACTCTACCCCTCTCCCTCTCTCTCTCTCTCTCCTCTCTCTCTCTCTCTCTCTCTATGTCCCAACCTATTTCCCGTCCTTTAGTTATGTATGGATGTCGACCGCTCTCCCTCAAGACATAGCTGGGTCTCTCCTTCTCAACACATATACGAGTCGTTCTACCTCTCTAGTTAGGCCTCTGCCTCCCCCCTCCCCCCCCCACACACACATCGATACATTGAGTGCTCCAGTCATGTCTCCCTACCACACACAAACTTGCCATGTGCCCTCTGACGCTCCGGTTGGTCAGTCGCCCTATATCTTTGACTTGCACACACACAATTTCGATGGCTCGCTTCATCGATCTCACACCCACCCACTTGATCCTCTCTTCGATTCTATCGATATCTATGACCCCTCCCTCTCTTCTTGTGGATCGCCCCTCTATATATGATATGGATATGACTCTATTTCACACACATTGCATGCAAAATTTTGTTTGAGATGTCATCGACACATATTCCCACAGATACATTCACGAAATCACGCCCCCCAAACAAAAAACACTCACAAACGCACACGCCATCTATCTAGGTTTGCATCTCTCTCACACACACCCACGTAGGTGGGGGATGTGCACGAAGAGAAGAGGTGAACGCACGGTGCATGAACTCCCATCTCTTTCCCAACCACACCCGCGTGGATACATGATGGATCTCATTTTTGTATGAAAAGGCAGCCCACGTGGTAATTTGACACGTGTACTGGTTGTCCACTTGATGGAGGATCGTCTACCACTAGTGGACAAACAAATTGTGACTTGACGCGTTATGTTAAAAAAGAGGCAAACCATGTGGGGCCTACCTTAGAGGCAAGGTTCTATACACTCAAGATGCTCTGTACGTATTACTTTTGATGTGTCCCATCAGCTCACAGAACAAGGAGAAGCTTGCTTACTACGCCGTCTCCCCCGCCCACGGGCGCGGTGTCTCGCAGGACGAGGTGAAGCTTGCTTACTACTAGTCATTGTACTATATTGGTTTATTGGTCCCCATTGTATATTGTGTCAAATTTTGACTATAGATTGAACTAACAAAACATTCATGCATGTTACCAAAAATTATATCATTGAAAACTATGTTTAAATATGGATCCAACGATATAATTTTTGTTGACATGCATTAACATTTTGTCAACTAAATATTTGGTAAAAATTTGGCACAAACTACAAACGTGACCTATAAACCAGGACGGAGGTAGTAGTATTATGCCTTACGCCGGCTCCCTCGCCCACGCTCGCGGTGGATCGTAGGACGAGTAGAAAATTTTACTACTCCCTCCGTTTACTCCTCGTCCCTACCTTGGTTAGAGGGATTATCATATTGTTTGGAATATATGTCCTTTAGTAGATTTCAATTTGAACACTAGTACATACTCCAAACACTGATGTACATAGACATATTTTAGAGTGTAGATTCACTCATTTTGCTCCGTATGTAGTCCATATTGAAATGGGCGTAATAGTACGCACTCTCCCTCATCCCTCGACCCTCGCCCACGTGGTGGACATGCAGCAATTCATTCGGTCTCATATAGCCAGAATGATATATACTGCAATACTATTATTGCTCGACTTCCCGAAGAGGCGAAGAGCCAATCGCAAGGTTAATATTTTGGAGATGCCAAGCGCAAGGTTTATAGGAGAACGAGTAATAGGTGTTGCGTCATTTATAAATAAAGTTTCTTTTCTTCATTGGCACGTACGAAATATAAATAGGTTCATATGGAGAGAAAAGGAAACCACTCCACTATATACATAGGCAGGATGAGCCTACACGGTTGCTTGCTGGGGTTGCTCTCTTCACACTCTCTCGCACAAAACGACTGTGGCCACATCTGTAAGGCTGGTCATAGTGGGAAGTAACTTATACTAGTGTCATGCATATGACACTAGTCTAAGTTACTACCTTTATAGTGCAAAGTAACATATTAGTAGTGTCATACGTGGCTTCATTTAATGGCTTGTAGACTCATCTTGTCTTGGGAAGCGCTATGTTACAATAACATATTGTGTTACCACTTCTCAATAACTACATTCCACATAAGCAAAAATTTCTCGAAGTGCGCTATGTTACTACCTAGTTAATCCCACTATGACTAGCCTAACATCTCGGCGGATCACGTCTGCTGGGGGAAGGGGTGGATGCTTAGTGTAGATGTAGTCGTCGTCGCCGACGGCAAAAACCCACTGTCGGCACATCTCGATCAGGGGTCCCCGCCGTTCTCTCTCACAAAGCCGGTGAGGTTGCCTTCGTCCCTTGCCTCCCGCCGCCCTCCTCTAGGTTGAGCTGCAGTCCTGACATCCCTCAGGTACAACTCCCTTTTACAGCCGGCTTGCACCACTGCTCCAGCTGCCCACATCACTCCATGTGGATATTTCTCTACTTCTTTGCCCCGCACATACCTCTACTGGCTTCTACGTATTGTATTTGTGGTGAGTTTATGTCTCATCAACTAGTCCCATAATCTTATTCTAATCACGCTTCTTCAATTCTTTGCCACGGGGATGCTCATCTCGATTTTGGTGAAACTGCACAAAATGATTCGATGGTCAAAGGGTTGCAAACTTCAATTCTTCGGAAGCTCCAACGTTGCCAGAAAATTAAAGCCTGACTAGGGTTTACGGTTCAAGCGCTAGGGACTGCATGGATCGTTTTTTTCTTTAGCTGCCTCTCTTCCAAAATAAGTGTCAACTTTAGTAGTAGTACAAAGTTTGCATAAAGTTGAGACACTTATTTTGGAACGGAAGGAGTACATATTGGCTATGATCTGTCAATCATTGAGATGCAACAGCATGCATGTTAGTCACCTTTGTATTTGATGAAATGTTGCAACGGGCAACCTTGGACGCAAGATACATGAAACAAAAGCTGGAGGCTTCATAGCATTGTACAAATTTATCTAGCTGATAAATTACAGTACGTACTATACTACTAGTAGTACTATGTAAAGAGTTAGGTGTCGCACAGTGTCCAGAAAATATGGTGATAATGTGAGGTGGGCCATGTAATCACTGAGCCTACGTGTTTTCACTGCCCTCGCACTCCTCCGCTGTAAGAATGGAGAAAATTGTAATCTAGTAGTAACTCCTTTCGCCAAAAGCGTGGGACATCCAGCAGTCCTACCACGTCAGTAATAATGACCAATGAGCTGTCAAATCACATAGACCCAGCAGTAAGTTGGACGGATGAAGCAACCATCACTCTTGAACCCGCTTCTCTCTTCAACGTAGGCGCCAGTGAGAGGTCGCGTCCGCTCTTCCCAGGCATGAATGCGGCACCGATTTTTTGGAGCGGCGCTGACCGTTTCGGGCGGGAAGCGCGCGGGGGCGATGGAGGGGCTTTGGGTGGGCCAGGCTGGTCAAGAGCGGGCGTGGCAGCGTTCCACCTGTAAGAGGATGCACCGACTCTCGTGGCTAAATCATACACTACACACCATCTCTCTGTAGGAGTAGGTCGATGTGTCACTCTCTCTAACACACACATGTTGTTAAACACACACACACACATGCTCAAACAGGTCCATAGAATAGGAATGTCATGCGAGTTACTTAGGGAGCGTTTGGATCCTTAGCAAGAACAGTTTATAGCCTAGCTGGGCAAGGTTAGGCATTTGGAACTAACCAATGTAACCAAACTCTTACTCTACCTTGTTATCTCCCCCGGAAACCCGATGCATGGAGCGCAACTACGCGTTGATCAGTCAAGAAATCAAAGTCGGCTTGCATGCGAGTTAATACGTGGCCGTGCATGGTAGCTAAAACGGCATCTCTTAGTTGTTGGGATTAATTGTTGTGTTTAGAGATAAAAATCAGGGCTTTGATTGGAGGAAGGATCGGTCAAGTTTCTCCTTCTCCTCCAATCTGCTTGCACCTTGGTCCCGCTGCACCTTCAAACATGACTGATTACACCTAGACGGAGGGAGTAGTACGAGATACGGTGGCACACTGACTTAGGTCGAATACAAGTGCCCAAAATTGTGTGCATGTTATAATAAGGATTCACTTAAAATAGTACATGAGCGAACAGAGGGATCAACTGGATAGTGTTCACGAGCAGTAGCGAGATGTGTGAGGTAAGATACACCGCTGGCGCTTTTAATTTTTCTTATTAATTTGTTTGTTTCACCCTCTGACTAGTGGGACCCAACGTACTACATGGAGAGAGGTAAGGTGACTAAGGCTGCATTATTTCTGTACTACCAACACTGCTTTAAATCCCAAAAGACCTTCCAACAAAGCCACATGACACGATTATGATTTAAATCCCAATGACTTGCACGCAAAAAAAACATGGCATGCTTGTCACGCGAATGCAGGAATGTATAAAAGGTTATTTCCCTCTCGTTGAACATAATGGGAGGGTGGTGTAGCTGGTTAGCCTGTTCGCTCATCAAACTTGAGGTCTCGGGTTGGATAACTACACTTGAGCATAATTTTGTTTATGTTTGAATTCTTTCTTCCACCCAATGATAGGTAGGCCCCGCATGACAGAGAGAGAAAGTGATCTGGGGCGGTGCCAGGAGGATTCTTTGACTGGTCAAAATGGATGGATACGGAGCTATACGATCTTGTAGTGACCGTATAATCACCTCATCACGTATACGCTGCAGCCCCGACGCTTGTTTTCTAGGGTTTGCACTCTTCACACTCTCTCTCCAGTATATATATACACGCTGGAGCCTCAGCGCTTGTAGTTGCTCTCTTCACACTCTCTCACCCTCTCCAGATCCAAACAAGACTTCGTTGGCCTCTCTCTCTCCCCTACTGCTGATCAAAGAGCCGATAGGATCTGTCTTCCGGGAAGGGAAGGAGGCTTAACGCTGTCGCCGTCGGCAAGGGAGGGAATCCACCACCAGTTCAGCTGTTCTCTTTCACCCAGCAGCGGTGCGGGAGGGCCTCTGACCCCTTCTTCCTCACCGCCATACGTAGTGTGAGCTGAATGGACACTGGTTGCCCACCGAACCACACCCCAAGAACCTTACGGTATAATTTACTTATTCCACATGCATTGCTCTAGCTGCATGTGGTCTTTTTCCGCTTCTACACTCGAATCTAGGTGTTGGATGAAACAGGAAAGTAGTGGGGAAAGTTGTATAGCATGAATCTAGGACATGGTTCAAAGAGGAAAGGAATGGGGGAAAGTAGTGGGGAAAGTTGTATAGCATGAATCTAGGATGTGGTTCAAAAAGGAAAGGAAGGGGGGAAGTAGTGGGGAAAGTTGTATAGCATGAATCTAAGATGTGGTTCAAAGAGGAAAGGAATGGGGGAACATAGTGGGGAAAGTTGTATAGCATGAATCTAGGACGTGGTTCAAAGAGGAAAGGAAGGGGGAAAGTACTAGTACAGACTGGCTATCTAGCACCTACGTTGGTCGAAAAGGGAAAACAATGACAAACGCAGTACGCGCATCTGTAACGAACTGATCTTTTTGTTTTGGGGGACAAGGCTGTAGAGTTTGAGCATGACTGGATTTGATGTGTTCACATAGGGAAAGGTGTCTAAAGATAACAAAACTAGGAACAACACAAATATGCTCCTTGGTTGTTTGTTCTTTGTTGCAACAGACTGTGCATGACCCCTTCATACATCGGTAGATGCACACGGTGCTGGTGTGTCCACTGTCCCGTGCAACTCTTTAGTTGTTGTTAATATAAGGCTATGTTTGGTTAAAAAGTCCCTTGTCCCTACCTGCTTGGTTCCAGGGACTAAACATGGACTAGAGGTTATTAAATAACATGCTAAAAGACCATGTTACCCCTAGTAATGAACTAATAGAGACAAGGTGCGATGCGGGCAACTGTTGGAAAAAGTCCCAAAAAGACTCTCCCTCGGGGTCTTCTTTCTTTAGTCCCAAATGCCCACTTTTAGTCCCTAAAAGTCCCTCCTGTTTGGTTTAGATGGGACTGACAAGGACTTTTTTAGTCCCTACACCAAAAAGTCCATGTAAACAAACACCCTCTAATAATGCCGCTGGAAAATTGATGCAATGCCACAGTTAAAAGCACATTACATGTTTAACGAATTTTATTGTTAATATAATCTCTCTGTTAATATTAATCAATGCCACCGTTTGAGAAATGCTACTGTCTTGCTTTCTTTCCCATTTAGATACGTTAGATGCTTCTTTTTGTTGGCTTCTGTGTCATCCACCATTATTGACCACTAGTTGTTTCCTTTGCACCTCTGTGTAAACAGGGTTATCTACTTCACCTCGTTGCTATTGTGACCTTTTGTTGCACTGCACAAAACATTTTTGTTTTAAGAGTGTTTTGTGCAGTTCAACCAAAATGTCACACCGACAATGTTGCTTGATTGCTTGATCTTAGTGGAACTGCACAAGAGGAGATCTTACTTCCTATCCATGTTGGCAAGTTTGGTTCAGATCTTCTTCTTGTGAGTCATTTGAATTCCACGTCATGGAGGTCGGTACTAGCTTTCTTTCACATGATTGTGCAGTGTGCTTTCATATGGTGTGCTACTTGTAAGGTAATGTTGCTTGATTTTAGTGAACTGCACAAATGGAGACAAGACTTCCAATCTGTATGTGCACGGTAATGTCCCATTGAGGTAAGATAAGGATATTTCACAACTCTTGGCCTGTATTTTGCCACTTTCATCAGAAAATTAATGCCGTTGTTTAGTGCTATACTTCTGCTCCCTAATTGACATGCCAAATCTTAAATTGAAGGCAAAGCTTGTCTATTATTGAACCAAGTGATGAAGGGGAAGAACAAGCGGAACAAAAACAAAAATCAACTCCCTATGCTGTAATGAAGCACTGGAACTGTGATGACACAAGTAATAATATAGTTTTGCATCTTAATTTATTGCTATGGCTGGAACGAGCAATTGTTTTGCCACTGATTTGATGCCACTCCTAATGTAGTACGTAATTAACTCTACTTGTGCAAATAGGGATGTTCTTTGAAGATACCATATATTTTAGTGGAACTGCACAAGAATATGTTGGAAACATTAAACTAATCGAGGAGTATATAGAAAGCATGGCAACGACAGTAGATAACAACAGATGGTTCCAGAGAAGTGCTTGATCTATATGCTCTACACGGTAAGCCTCCTGACAAAGGTTGGCACTCGCCCACGAATTTCATCCATATGATTGAGCTTTGTCATCTCTATTGGTGTTGTGCTACTGTTTAGATACTGTCATGAGAAAGTGGTATTGTCCTTGAGAAGTGCTTCATCTGTGTTGTTTTACATATTTCCTTTCCTTTTTTTCGAGCAAACAGAGATGCTAGCATTTAGTTGTCCTCTTGTCTTTGCACAACAGGATCATCCTCCTCTGAAGAAGAATATGGAGTACGTGAAGTGACTAGTTCCGATTATGCCAGGATGAAGAAGCCATGTCTATCTTCTCATCAAAAGGAGCAGTTGAAGGATGGTTACATTACTCCCCACAAGACCAAACTAACTTCAGCTCAGAAGGACTGACATATCTCTATCTTTTTGCAGTGATGCGCAAGTACAATGTTGTTCTAGGATTCTTTCCGGTGAATTCCATTTTTTAAAAGTGTGCTCTACATGGACCATGTAGGTGCCTGTTTAAACTGTCAATTCATAGTATAGTTTGCTTTATACTAATCACTTTTTTTGTGTTTGTGCAAATAGGGGTGCTCAGCTTGATTTCAATGGGAACTGCACAAAATGTTTATGAATACATCGAATCATTCATTTCCACCACAAGAGAGGAGGTGCCCATATATTCAAGGCGTTGCAACATATAAGGCTGAAATCATACAAGCTACGCGCGAATTTGGTTGATTTTGGTGGAACTGCACAAAAAGAATAGCTAGTTTATTTAGCACGAGGTGCCATGTGAATGTCCGAACTGATGGCAAACCCTTCCCATTCCACAATCGTAGGCATTTGATATTTTGGAATGGGAAAATCTTGTCAAAGTTTGCTCATTGATGTACGCAAAAAAACAAGCATTTGACATTTTAGAATGGGAAAACCTTGTCAAAGTTTGCTCATCATTGTACGCAAAACAACAAGCATTTGACATTTTGGAATGGGACAACCTTGTCAAATTTTGCTCATTGATGTTAGCAAGAAGACATGCGTTTGATATTTTCGAATGGGACGCCCTTTGCTGTCAGCAGCGTCGATCAATTTTTCTTTATTCTTTAGTTCTGAAGTAAATATTGGCTCTGACATGTGAGTCGCCAAGATGCATAATTATCGATTGTTTTCAATGTTCTCTATGAATTTCCAGGCCTGTGTGTTTGATTGCAATGTACAGGAACGCTAAAAAGCTGCTCAAACTCTTTGTACTCTGGTCAAAGTAGAGATACTCTGGTCAAACGAGGAAGAGTAGAGATACCTATCGTGTTCTACTCTTCCTCGTTTTCTGTGTGGCGCGGCCTCGTTGGCAGCGGGGAGGGGCCTCAACGAAGCTGACGATGTCCTCTGTCTCATTGCCGGCGAGGCGGAGCCTCAGTGGAGCGGGGGAAATCCTCACCCTCATTGCCGGCAGGGTGGGGCCTCAGCTGAGCCGGCGATGTCCTCTGCCTCGTTGTTGGCGGGGCGGGGCCTCAGCGGAGTAGGGCCTCCGCCTCGGTGCCAGCAGGGCGGGGCCTCAGCATAGCCAGCGATGTCCTCTGCCACGTTGTTGGCGCCATGGGGCCTCGGCGGAGCAGGGTCTCGTCGACGCCAGCGGAGCGGGGACTCGTCGGAGCTTACATTGCCCTCTGCCTCGTCCTCGGTCTCGCCAAACAGCGCCTCGCCCGCTTCATCACCCTCTTTGTAGGCGGCGCAGCCTCCGCCACCCACATGCGGTACCGCCAGCGCTCGAGGCGGCCCTTGCGGGCAGAGCGGTATGAGTCGAGCAGCGCCTCCTGCTCCGCCCGCTCCACGGTGATCTTCTCCTCCGCCTGCAGGTGCTCCTGGAGGAGATGGTGGTTGTAGGTGGCGTCGGTCTGCGCCTCCCGGAACTGCTCCTCATGCTTCTACCTCACCGTGTCCATGTATTGGGCACGGGCCTCGCCGATGGTCATGGTGCAATGCACCGGCAAGGATGGCGCGGAGGAGGGAGTTGGCGCCGGATCGTCGACTAGCATGTTCTCCATTGGGACGTCGTCATCCTCCGCCTGCCTGCCGACCAGGTAGTCGGCAGCAATGGCTGCCATCTCCTTGTGGTCCATCATCCACCCGTCCCGAAAAGCGTTGGAGCGCGAGGAAGCTATGGTGGGCAGTAGTGGTGTGGACAGGAGAAAGGGAACAGAGGCGGATGACTGCGACTATGGTCGGCGCAACAGTTTATATAGCAATGGTGGACGTAGCTTCCGACCAGGAGCCAGCACCACTGTCTAAGATGGTTCATGTCGTGTTCACCATAGAGCAGGTGCGGCCGCACTTCGACGCCCTAATGGCGGAAGAACTACAAGCGCAGGAGGACCTGTTCTGCCACCTCCGTCTCGTCAAAGAGCACCGGTGAACAAGCGAATGACAATGTCGTCATGGACATGTGGCCCTATGGTCCTGGCTTCTCGAATGAGCAGCGGGTGCTGTATCAGATCATCCGTAGGGCCCGCGAGGCCCTCTCCGTCGTCCTTCGAGTTGTTGCGCTCGCCGTGGCACCGCCGTCTTGCGTTGTCAACATGGTCAACATACATGAGGAATGAGGAGATGACTTTACTTGGAGAGGATGATAGTGGGGACCCACCAGGGCCATAGCCGCACGTACGCAAGTGCCTCCTTATTATATACTACAACTGTATTTTTTTGCTTCCTCCTGGTTTCCTAACATCACAGTCCCACACATTGTCAACCTATGTAGTAAATAAATGAGAGAATTGTGCAAAGAGCGGCCGACAGCTGGGACCAAGCAGCTCGAGCAGTACTTGTGTTTTTGAGGTGTGAGCACTGCAGAGTTTTTCTTGAGCGATGTTTTCATATTTTTTTTCTAGACAAGAGCGATGTTTTCGTTGCTGTTCAGAGGAGAGCAGGGTATTAACTGGGCGGGCTGTGGCCCATCTAGCCCAGGCCAGATATCCAGCCTAGATATTAATTTTTTTTTCAAGGTGAAAATGGCTAGCCCAGCTATACTTTTTTTTGAGGAATACCCAGGCAAGGTCAACTTGTTATTCTCCACCCCACTGGGCTGCAAATCTTTCCTAGGAGGGATGCATTAGGCTTAACAAGAAAATGGGCTTTAATAAATAATAAATGGGATGTAATTATAGAAACTGGGTTGTAACTAAAAAAAGCACCAAACACGTAATTAGTTTATAAAATATTATTTTTGGATTTTGAAAATTTTAATTTGTTAATTGTTGCATGTGCAATGTTTCATTGCATTTTTATGTAAGACAAATTTGTATTGAAATTGTATTTAATCTGACTAGAAATTTTGGGATAAAAATATTTCGGATCCCATCAAAATGTGGGAAATTTTATTGAATTCTGTTTTGAACGGTTGGTTGAAATTATTAATCATTGTCCTAGCTAGAAAATGGGTTTTTCTTTTAACAAACTATAAATGGGCTGTAGTAAATTCCATTAGAATTCAAAAATGGGTTGTACATTCTTACAAATCTCAAATGGGCTATAAGTTCTCTGCCACACACTTGTGGGCCTACTAAGTTGGCATGTCCTCTCAAAAAAAATAAGTTGACACATCTGCAAGGCTTTATCAACTTATAGGCAACACACGGTTCTAGCAACAATGGCCGTTGGATGTCCATCCAATGGATGTCGTGCTTCTTCTTCAATCTCAGATATTCTAGCTTCACCCACCCAAAAAATGATTCCTCCCCCTGACATCTGGGGTGCACCGTTTCAAAGGCTGGCCTGTGGGCCTACTAAGTTGAGCGTACCAAGGGCTTTGTCAACTTAGTCAATATAAACGATTCTAGCTGCAGTGACCGTATGATGTCCATCCTATGGTCGTCGTGCTTCTTCAACCTCTAGTCTTCTTGCTCCAGCCGCCCAAAGCAGTGCCGGTCATGCCGCCTGCTCCTGCCTCCCATGGACGGCTGTGCTACCGCGGAGGCCTCATAGCCTCCTACTACTCCCACCGCTGGCCAGGCCCTGCGGCGACGGCAGCCTCACACCGCAGCCGAACCAGCGAACCCTCGTACTCCTCTCCGTGTGGGCATCCACTGCCGCGTCTTCCCCGGCTCCGTGTCGTCCCCTTCCAAGGCCTCGCCGTCGTCCACCACCTTGGTGCTCTCGGGGCGGCGTGGTCAACATGGTCAATGAACGACTTCCATCGGAAGAATACTGTACGTGGAGAGGCTGACAACTGGGTCCACAGCCGCAGCAAGGAAGTGCCTCCTTATTACAGGGAAAATAATGATTCCTCCACCTGACAGTATGGACCCACCGGACGGGCCACCGTATTTCACGAAAAAAAAGTTTCCCCTGACTACTGGGGCCTACCAGCTACATCTTCGCATGCAAGGAAGTGCACCCATATTACGGGCAAAAAAACAATTCGCCCCCCTGACTGCTGGGACCCACCAGTTGCATCTTCGCATGCAAGGAAGTGCCTGACAGTCGGGACCCACCTGGTCGAAGCGTACGCAGCGTTGTTATTTTGGTTGCGAACATGTATGTACATACGATCGGTCTGTCTACAGGCTGCAGCAATGAACCGTGGCCATGTAAGGAAGGGCACGTGTCATAGTAGGGGCGCGCATGTAGCATGTACACATATGTACAATGGCCAGGGTGCAAGAAAGTAAATACGGCCACGTACATACATACGGGCGGGGTCTCGAACGCCTACTCGCGCATGCGTACGGCCAGGGCTCGTGTAGATGGCTGGGTCGGAATGGAGAAGCTATGTCGTCATCGTGATCATGGGGAGGCAACTGGCTGGGTCAGAACGGAATGTGTCATCGTGTTCATCGGGAGCCAACCGGCTTGGATGGAACAACCGATGGAAACGAGGCCTGGCGTACCGCAGGACAGAGGAAACGGCCTTGTGTTCGACCGGCCATGGTGGAAATGGGATCCTGTTCATCAGGAGAGGTCTGGCGTACCGCAAAACGGAGGAAACAGACATCCTACGGTCGAAACGGGGTTCTATTGATTGGGTGGGGTGTGTCGTACCGCAAAAAGGAGGAAACGGACTTGCATTGGAGTGCTATGGTCGAAACGGAGGTCCTGTTCATCGGGAGGGGTGTGGCATACCGCAAAACGAGACTCCACGGGATACTGTTCATCTCCACGGTCGACCTCCTCCAGCCTCCATGGGCTCCTGTTCATCCACCGTCGACCTCCTCCAGCCTCCACCTATGACTGTCATCCATGGGCTCCTGTTCATCCAGCCTCCACCAACGACTGTTCATCCATGGGCTCTTATTCATCCAGCCCCCACCGCGCGCTCCTCCACCGGCTACTGTTCAACCAGCCCTCTCCACGGGGTCCTGTTCAACCATCCCTCCACGGGTTACTGTTCATCCAGCCCTCCACCAGCCACTGTTCAACCAGCCATCCACCGGCTACTGTTCGTACAGCCCTCCACGGGGTCCTGTTCATCCACCGGCTCGATCGATCGGGGTCCTGTTCATCCAGCGGCAATGGCCTCTACTACCACGGGGTGCTGTTCATCCAGCGGCAATGGCCTCTACTACCACGGGGTCCTATTCATCCAACCCCCCACCGGGAACTGTTCATCCAAACCCCCCAACAATGCTCATTGTTCATCAAGAGGCAGCATCGATCGGCTTCAGTGAGCAGCAGTAGCGAAGGAATCACTCGGGTTCAGTTAACAGCAAGGGATCGATTGATCGCTCGGGTTCAGTAACGCGTGGCTTGCAGTGCAATCGCTCGGGTTCAGTTAGAGGGCAATGCCTTGCTCAGGTTCAGTTAGAGCACAATGCCTCGCACACACGCGCGTACATACAAGAGAAACGCGCATCGCTCGGCCCCGACCACCCACCGTAACCGGGAACTCCCCCGATATTTTCCCCGCCCTCGCTTCTACCATGGTTTTCTCTGTCATGGACGGCCCAAAGAATGTCATGCAGCTGCGTCTCCGGCCCGCCCAGGACGAAAAGCCCATTTTATGTCATGATTTTTTGTCATAGAAGTAGGAGCCCACCACATCTATGATGATACCGAGTTTTGTCACAATTATCGTCATAGAAGTGTCATAAGCATCACAGAAAAAAATCGTTCAGCCCAAACTGTCACGGATGTGTCTTTTTTTTAGTGCTAAGTTGACAAAGCCCTCCATCCCTGTCAACTTAGTAGGCCCACAAATCAGCCTCCCACTATGCTGGGTCCCAGCTAGTAGGGGGAGTATTCATTTTTTGTGCGTAATAAGGAGGCACTTCCTTGCGTGCGAAGATATAGCTGGTGGGTCCAACCTGTCAGTGGGGGGAACTTTTTTTCATGAAATACAGAGGCCCTTCTGGTGGGTCCTGTCGTGGATCTAAGACTGACAGTAGAATGGGGGTAGGTATGAGGAGGCAAGATCCTAGCTATGGAGTAGTTGTACACACGAGTTTTATGAGTTCAGGCCCTTCTCGGAGGAAGTAACAGCCCTACGTCTCGGTGCCCTGAGGCGGTCGACTGGATTATATGTGTGTGTGTGTGTTTACAAAAGTGCGAACCCTTGTCCCAGAGGAGGAGGTGGCTTATATAGAGTGCGTTAGGACCCCAGCTCCCCTCCGTTACTCAGGTTCAATGCTCATAAAGGAAAGGCGTTACTGGTAACGTCTACAGTAAAATGTCATAAATGCTCATAATGCTATGGTTTAAGTCCTAACTATTGCAGAGTGGAGGGTTCCTCATCTTCTGGTGGTCGAGTGTCTTCAAGGTGGTCGAGTGAGCGCATCTCCGCAGTCGAGTGGATGATGATTTCTCTTCGACTGCTTCTGAATATTTGTAAAGATGTCCTTGGGGAGGGTATGTTGGACAGGTCCATGACCCTACCCTAGGTACATAGCTTCATCATTAGCCCCCGAATGGATCAGGATTTGAGTGAGGAAGGGGTTGAGAACACTTCCGACCCACTCTTTGCGCTATGAATATGCCTTGTCCTCAAACAATGAGTTGAGGAGATGACGTCGACTCCTTTCTCAATCGCCTTGGTCCATTCTTGGTTGTTGTCGAGTGAACTTTCATGGTAGAATTCCGAATGATGATGTAGAGGGTGTTTGTCTTCAGTTTGACAGGTTGTTCTGCTCTCCGCGGATCTCGCAGGATTCAAATTTTGGGAAGTGTGTGAGATGGGAGGAACCGAGGTTATCGGGACGGATTAGGCAAGTCTCCTCAATCCCCGTGCCACCTTTTTCGCCACGTACTGCACGCGCGACTGTTGCAGGATTTGTTTAGATCGCTTGGGTCCACCAGTCAGCCACTCGGTGGAAGGCCTTATAAAAGGTCTCAGGCCAGGCCTCTACTGCGCACGCTCCCATTCTCTCTTCTCTTTCTCCCGATCCCTCCGCCACTCTCTCTTCCGCCTCGTCGCTGGACCTCCGCTCGAGCTCAATCCGCCACCATGGGGAAGGATAAGACGGCGGCGCTGGAACGTGCGAAGAAGGCAACCACGAAGGAGAAGGGCAAGCGGACCAGCCGGGCGGATCCTCGTCGAGGTCCGGCCTACCGGCGTGCTGGATCCAGGGTGACTGGATCCGCTCAGCAATCACGCAGGACGACCTCGACGGCCTGGTGGAGGGGGGATTGATCCCTCACAAGTTGGCTCGGCTCCCGGGGGACGAAACCGAGCCGCAGCCTAGAGAGGGCGAGTGTGTCCTCCTCGCAACCCACATAGATCGCGGATTCTCACTGCCTCCCTGTCGGATTTCGGGTTCCGGCAGACCCTTGAGGTTCGAACACTGGGGTGCGCGCGGAGATTTCACCTCCTACCTACCTGCACCCCTCCGCCTTGCAAAGATCTAAGCTAAGGAAAGAACAACACAAGAGACACAGGGTTTATACTGGTTCGGGCCACCGTTGTGGTGTAATACCCTACTCCAGTGTGTGGTGTGGTGGATTGCCTCTTGGGCCGATGATGATGAGCAATACAAGGAAGAACAGCCTCGCGAGGGTCTGTTCTTGGCTGGGGCGATGAACTGCCGGGAGGGGTCCAGTCACCCTTCTCTCTCTCTCTACCTGATCTTCTCTATCCTTTGATCCCTCTCCGTTAGCTCTCTCTCTTCCCTGTCTCTCTGCCTGCCCCCTTGCTCTGTGGGTGGCTGGTCCTATTTATAGAAGCCCTGGTCCTCTTCCCAAATATCGAGCGGGAAGGGAGCCAACAATGGCGGGCAAATTTGAAGGGGGACAGCTAGTATCAGCTATCCTGACAAAAGTAGTCTTCGCCTGCACAAAGCTCTAGTGATGACACCATCTTGGGCTCCACGGTGACCTCCATCTCGTAGTCCTCCTGGTCTTGGTCTCGTTGCACCGAAACGGCAACCTTTGCCTGATGCCTCGGTACTCCGCGGCTGTGCTTTCCCCCTTTTCACCAAAGAGGAAGGGAGGACACTGCGCGGGCTGGCACCCGCCTGGCGCCCCCGGTCGTCATGGCTTGCGTCACGGGCACCTCATGAGGTACCCCGCCTTGATCTATCCTCCTCCTCGTGAGCCAGCCTGACGAGGCCGCGCCTAAGGAAGCTCCGCGTCGTCCGCCCCGCGAGGCTTGGCCCCTCGCGAGGGTCTTGGGTTTGTGTTGGTGAAGATGGGCCGCGCTGGGCCCACTTTTTGAGCCAAGCTGCAGGCCGCAGGCAGGCAAGTTTGGGGACCCCCGTTCCCAGAACGCCGATAGTAGCCCTCGGGCCCAAGGCGCGCCAGGACTTGGACGTGCAGGGAGGCGGAAGGGCAAGGGCGAAGCGCCGCGGGCCCTAACAGCCTGCGGCCTTGGGCGCCGCGTGGCGGTTGATTGGACGTGGGCGCCTCCACTTCCCCATGGCGCCTCGGCAACTGTATGGATTGGACAAGTCCCTGCATGCAAAGTGGGTCATGATTACCTGCAATCGTGGAGGTCGGCGGTTGGCCTTCGCCGGCCTTAAGTACGGAACAGCACGCGCCCTTCCAGTCCATCCCTCCTTGCTTCTCCTTCTTCCCGATCCTTGCTCCGTCTTGCTGCGATGGCTCCGATCCACCGGTTCTCGATGGTAGAGAAGGGAAAAGCTCCCCGAGAGGAACCAGACCCACTCCCGCAAAAGAAGCGGCTCGTCCCCCGTGGCCCGGACGGAGGGGCCCTTTAGGTGGTGTCGAGGCCTTGGTGTGAGCGAGTGCCGCCGGGGTTCCCGCTGACATTGTACACCCACGTCGAGGGCCCCAAAGGAGCTGATGCTGACCGCTATGGGTGGCGCTGCCGTCGGCACCGACGGGTCATGAAGGTGTGGGTTGTCCCCCCTGGGGTCCACACCGAGGGCTCCTCCCGAGAGTTCGTGCTTCACGTCGCCATTCCTCTTCAGTCTTGGATCCGCCTTCCTCCCTTCTTTGCCTCCATCATCCCGCTGGGAGAGCCCCTGGAGCTCTGGCTGCAGCACGCCGGCTGCAGCACCCTCGCGACCGAGGCAGAGGTCGCGGTCGTTGCTCCGGGCGAGGTCTTCATGACTCGGGGCTGGAGAGAGATCGCCCGGGTTTGCAGGGTAAGGGGCGTCTTCGCGGTCCACTTGGATTACGAAAGTGCTTCGGTGATGCTCTTCAAGGTCTTCGATGTGAGCGGGCGCCGGCTGGAGTACTGCCCCGGGGAAGGTGGCCCGGACCCTGCCGCGATGAGGACTGGGCCCGCCAACCGCTCCCTTGGCGGCTCCTCAGGCGGTGGAGGCGTCGGAGGCTCCAGCGACTCCGGCGAGCTCTTCGCGACTCCGGAGACGAGCGACGACAGCTACGAGCCCCCGAGCCGGCACCGCTCCTGGAGTAGGGCGGGCTCATCCGGCCGCCGCCGACTCTGATCTGGATGGGGTTGGCGTCGGTGCTTGACGGCCCACTGTTGATGATGGCGTCTTTTGCAGGGGCGCGCGTAGTTTGTGTCCCTTTAGGATCTGTTCCCTGCGAGGAATCAAAAACGCGCCCCGTGGGGGCTTGTAAGGTGCCTGTGATCCTGTTTTGTTAATATAACCCTTGTCGTAGAATTGTGCGAGTTGCTCATTCCGTCTTAGCTTAGTCCTCCCTTTCAAACCTCACGAGGGCTTGGTGCTCTGCACCGACAGGTCCCAGTCCTAAGGTGGCTTCAGCCATCGCTGGTATGCCAGGTCGCGATGCCGTGGTCAAGGCCAGGAGGTGAGCGACCCGGGGTCCGGTAAGAGCCCCTGAGTCGCGATGCTTAGGAGGTCCCCTTTGGCGCTCAAGCAGCCGCCGTTCGGTGAGAAAGGAGAGGGGCGTCGCTAACAGGGGATAGCATTAGGTACGGGGATGGTGCCACGGTAGCTGGCGCTTCTGGGTGATGACTTATCTCGAGAATCAGGGGCCGCTCTCTGGTCTGTTGCTGGGTCCGTGCATCGGCAGGCGCAAGGTTGCTCGGCGAGGACCTCGTGTGTCTCTCCCCTCTCGCCTTTGCTCCCCTTTCTGCTCTATGTCCTCGGGTCCCGGCCCTCGAGCGAGTCTCAGCCGTCGCTGGTATGCCAGGTCGCGATGCCGTGGTCAACGCCAGAGGGTGAGGGCTGGAGAGCTAGTAGGAGCCCTGAGTCGCGATGCTCAGGCACCTCCCCTTTAACATGCAAGCGGTTCGCGTGGACGAGAGCGAAGGAGACACCGCAAGGGCCTCGCCTGACGCAGCTCCTTCAGGAGGTCCTGCAGGTCCATCATAGAAAAAACAAGGGGTTGCCACGACAATTGACAGTCAGCCGTTGGTTACTTCCGAGGGATAGTGAGGCACTGAAGGCTTGACGAGGTGACGATATGCGGGGCTGCCGCGGCCAGAGCTCAGCCATCCAGGTTTGTCGGCGTTGCAGGGATGGACCCATGCGCAAGCGTCGTGCCGTTTGGGAGCAGCTCTGTTAGTTGGCGTCAGCTGAGCAGGCAACTAGGTAAAACACATTAGCCGTGAAGGAGTGGATTCGTTCAAGTAGATGCTAGGAATGCGGACATCACTCGGTCAGGCCCTAGCGACTTGGGGGGTCATGCAGCCCGAGGGGCGCCCCCAACAAGGTAAGCTAACAACATGGAAAAAAAGGGATACACGCCGCAGGGACGGACCCACGCGGCCTGGGAATAATGCAGCCCTGGGGGGGCGCTCCCAGCTGGAAATAAAACTCGAAAGATGTCACCTGATGATGTTGAGGACGAAGGAGCGTTGGTGTAGCAGACTCGCCGAGCTGCGGAAGCCGATCCTCACGAGCCCCCAGGCCCAGGGGCCTCGGGAGGCTCCGGATGCGCTGGCGGCTCCTCACGGGCCATCTCCATCCCTGCCAGGGCTGCGGAACGCCCTGCCTCTCGTGCCTCCGTGATGCCCCTCATGAGGCGTTGGTACGTGTTAGCCACGTTCGGCAAGCCGTAAGGCATGCGAACATAGCTGTGGGGTGGGCCTCTGCAGCGTCCCACTCGCGAGGGCCAGAGGCGCTCCAGAGAGGCGACTCGGTTGAGCCCTGGTATGTCGATGCAGACGCGTAGCCCACCATCCTCGCCTGGATGGGGGGCCACTGTTGGTAGGCGGCAGCCGCCTTTCATGACTCTTGACTCCTGTAGCTCCTGAATGGCCTTGCTGACGAACTCCTGAGGGTCTGGGTCTCCTTGCCTTGCTCCTTCTTGAGGGAAACGTGCTTTGAAACACGCCTCCATGTGGTACCCAAGCGCCTCCCTCGTGACCCTGGCTAGGTCAGTGGCCCTCCAGGGGAGAGCCCCCGAGCCCTGCCTGAGGAGGGCGCCGGGCGCGCTTTCCTATGCGATGGAAGGAGGTTCCTCCTAGGCAGGCGCGGGCCCAGAGGGGCCTGCCTCCTAAGTGGTCGGGCCGGACAATGTCTTCTTCTTCTTAGGGGCGGTCTCAGGAGGCCTCCTGCTTCCACGATCCGGGTCTTCCAGTGACGCAGCCTGAAAGGCTCGTTCCAGGGAACACACCGCGTCCTTCTCTTCACATGGCACCGTGATGACTCCGCCGCTTCCTGGCATCTTGAGGACGTTGTAGCCATGGTGAGTTACGGCCATGATCTTGGCCAGCGCTGGGTACCCAAGGATGGCGTTGTACGGCAGGCGAATGTGAGCGACGTCAAAGACGATGAGCTCGGTGCGGTAGTTGTCGCATGCCCCGAAGGTGACAGGGAGGCGGACCTGCCCAATCGGGACCGTGGAGCCATCGGTGATACCGGAGAAAGGCTTGGTTGGCTGAAGCTGGCTGTAGGGCACTTGGAGGTTGTTGAATGTTTCCACGGACAGGACGTTGAGCCCTGCACCGCCATCGGTTGAGGGTCTTGGTGACCACCACGTTGCTGATGATTGGGGAACAAAGCATCGGGAGAACTCCGGCTGTAGCCGCACACTTGAGCTGATCTACTGAGCTGATCGTGATGGCGCACGCTGACCACCTGAGAGGGCACGTGGCTTCGAGCCTGGGGAGGACTGCGTTCACTTCGCGGGCGAACTTCTTGAAGATACGCTGAGAGTCTGGGGCTTGTGCCCCGCCCAGGATGCAGGCGATCACGCGCGGCTCCTGGAAGCCCCCAGCCCTGTCGTCCTGGTGGTGGTCCTCGTTTCTCCTTGGCTGCGGTGGCAGCGGTGGGAGGCCTGTGTTGCCTTGCGGGCGATCCTTGCAAGGCTGATCCCTCCAGTCTCCCTCGCGAGGCGGGTCTTGCCAGCGATCCTCGCGAGGTTGATCGCGCCACCCTTGGCGTGGGCCACGGTCTTCCCAGTGTCCTGCGTTCCTTCCGCCTCCTCGACCGTAGCCCCGGTCACTGCGGTCAGGGCGACGGCCGATCCTTCCTTCTCGCACGGCTCGGAGCTCTTGACATTCGTTGGTGTTGTGGGTGTGGAGGTCGTGGTACACACAGTACCGGCTGCCCTTGGAAGGTTCGGGCGGATCTCTGCCCCGCTTGGTGTCTGGTTCTGCCGCGAGCATGGCAGTTCCCTTGCGCTTCACATCCTTGGCCTTGGGCTTCTTCTCTTCTGGGTCTGCGGCAGGCAGCTCGAGGAGGGAGAGACGCCCTTCCTCGGCCCTGGCGCACTTGGTTGCCAAGTTGAACAGCTCCAGGGAAGTGCGCAGGTCTTCATCCATCACCAGCTCCTCCTTCATCTTGACGTCGCGCACGCCGTCGGAGAAGGCTGAGATGATGGCCTCCTCGGTCACCTTGGGAATCTTGAGGCGCGCGCTGTTGAAGCGCTAGATGTACTTCTGCAGGGTCTCCCCGGGTTGTTGCTTGATGCGACGCATGTCGCTCACGGCGGGTGGCCAGTCGCGAGTGCCCTGGAAGTTGGCGATGAAGCGGGTGCGCATCTCGTCCCAGGAGGAGATTGTGCCTGGAGCCAGGTTCAGGAGCCAGGTCCGGGCCCCGTCCTTGAGTGCCATGGGGAACCATTTTGCCATGACCTTCTCGTCTCCGTTGGAAGCTTCGATGCCCAGCTCGTAGAGCTGGAGGAACTCCGCAGGGTCAGCCGTGCCGTTATAGCGAGGAGGCAAGTCTGGCTTGAACTTGCCGGGCCACGCGATGTTGCGTAGCTCGGCGGTGAAGGTGCGGCAGCCTGCTGTGGCCACGGGAGGCCTTGGATGATGGGGAACTTGGTCTTGCATGTCCCCACGCGCTGCAGCTGGGAGCAGTGCGGGGTCTTGACGCGCGGGAGCAGGAGCATGGTCGTGACGTGCTGGAGCAGGGAGCGCCCGGGCAGCTTCTTGTGGGCGAGGGACTTCTTGACAGCTCTGCTCTTGCTGCGCTGGCGCCTGATGGAGCGGGTTCTGCCCAGGGGCCACGCGCCTTGGAGCCATGGCGCCTTCCTGAGGAGGAGGCAGCCGGGGCGCCGCCGGAGCTTCATTGCCCGCGCGGGGCGGGGTGCGGTGCAGCGGAACGAGCGGCGCAGGAGAGCCCCCTGCGGCGCGGACGAGCTCGGCGACGCGGTCGAGCCATTCTTTGTAGACGTCGTCGACAGGACGGTAGCGCAGGAGCTCGTTCGCTGCGATGAGTGTAGCCCGAGCCTCCATGGGCGCGCGAAGCGCGCGGGACGAAGAACCAGCTGGGGTGAGCGAGGGAGTTGCGGTGCAGCCGTCTTGCCACATGGACGGATGCTGGGACGATGCTTGTTGCTCGTCCCCCGCCAGGCCGGTGGCAGCGTGGACGGCAGGTGACGGGGAACGGCGAGGACGCCCACCGACAGGGGCTGTCTGGGTGACACGGGAAGCGAGCGCGGCCCGGCGCTCGGCACGGGTCCGACGAGCGTCAGACATGGGCGTGATGGTCGGAGGAGAACGGGGTGGTGGAAGACGAATCCCGGCACACCCCTACCTGGTGCGCCAAATGTTGGATTTCGGGTTCCGGCAGACCCTTGAGGTTCGAACACTGGGGTGCGCGTGGAGATTTCACCTCCTACCTACCTGCACCCCTCCGCCTTGCAAAGATCTAAGCTAAGGAAAGAACAACACAAGAGACACAGGGTTTATACTGGTTCGGGCCACCGTTGTGGTGTAATACCCTACTCCAGTGTGTGGTGTGGTGGATTGCCTTGGGCTGATGATGATGAACAATACAAGGAAGAACAGCCTCGCGAGGGTCTGTTCTTGGCTGGGGCGATGAACTGCTGGGAGGGGTCCAGTCACCCTTCTCTCTCTCTCTCTCTCTACCTGATCTTCTCTATCCTTTGATCCCTCTCCGTTAGCTCTCTCTCTTCCCTATCTCTCTGCCTGCCCCCTTGCTTTGTGGGTGGCTGGTCCTATTTAAAGAGGCCCTGGTCCTCTTCCCAAATATCAAGCGGGAAGGGAGCCAACAATGGCGGGCTAATTTGAAGGGGGGCAGCTAGTATCAGCTATCCTGACAAAAGTAGTCTTCGCCTGCACAAAGCTCTGGTGATGACGTCGTCTTGGGCTCCATGGTGACCTCCGTCTCGTAGTCCTCCTGGTCTTGGTCTCATTGCACCGAAATGGCAACCTTTGCCTGATGCCTCGGTACTCCGCGGCTGCGCTTTCCCCATTTGCACCAAAGAGGAAGGGAGGACACTGCACGGGCTGGCACCCGCCTGGCGCCCCCGGTCGTCATGGCTTGCGTCACGGGCACCTCGTGAGGTACCCCGCCTTGATCTCTCCGCCTCCTCGTGAGCCAGCCTGACGAGGCCGCGCCTGAGGAAGCTCCGCGTCGTCCGCCCCGCGAGGCTTGGCCCCTCACGAGGGTCTTGGGTTTGTGTTGGTGAAGATGGGCCGCGCTGGGCCCCCTTTTTGAGCCACACCGCAGGCCGCAGGCAGGCAAGTCTGGGGACCCCCGTTCCCAGAACGCCGACACTCCCCACCCTTTCTTCCAGGGTTTTTTGAACTTCTTTGGGGCTCAGCTCCACCATTTCACTCCGAACACCATAGTCTATCTGGTCGCTATCGTGTCCATGTGCAAAAGCTTCTTGGGCTGTCGACCGCACTGGAGGCTTTTCAAACACATCTTCACTTGCTGTTCCCAGTCGGTCAAAAAGGCCAAGTCGAGTGACGAGAGGACGCGGGTGATCCAGATGTGCGGTGGTCTGGGGATCCAGATGAGGAGCAAGAGCACTTTCCCAGTGATGATCCTTCATGACTAGGTCTGGGGCTGGCAGTCGACTTGGTTTTACTCCAAGGATCAGCCAACCCCTGGCCAGTCGACTGGACTTCCTCCTTTTTCCTTGGCTCGAGTGGAGAATCCTACTCCCCTGAAGGTAGTTCCAGAAGAGAAGGTGCAGGTCAAGGAGCTGGTTGAACAGGTCATCCAGCTTGTCCGCGACGGAGTGACCGGGATGGATCTGCTGGAGGTCTTTCTCGATCGACGCATCCAACCTCTTCAGGCACGCGATCATCCGATGTGGATGTACTCTGGGCTCGAGGATACCACTCGGATCCACCCGGAGGAGGTTAGCGAGGATAACTTGGAGAACTGGTTGAGGGGAATCACTGGCAACAAAGACAACCCTCGGGGATCCAGGAGGGTGATTCCATTAGATAAATCGCACCAGCCGGAGCAGGTATATTTCTGTTTTATCAAGTATCTTTCCGATTCACCACGTGATGTCCCGTTTGTGGTCGACTGAATGTCTTTTGATTGTTACTCTTTCAGGCCCTCATTGAAATGTACTCGATGCCCGACGGAGTGTAGGACCCAGGCGCTGAAGAAGAAGGGAGCAGGGGTGACGGTGTCCTGGACTAGGGGGTACTCACCACATCATCTCTCGATCTGTTAGATTGGGCCGAGGACCCCCATGGCCGTATACTCATGGGCCAGTTCAAACAGCTGCCGCATACAAGGAAGATTCCACAAAACTTGGGGATCAAGACAAGGACTCCTCCCCACCGGCGTATTCGGCTAGGACTCTTGTTATCCTAGGCCTCTGGTGCATTATATAAACCGAGGCCAGGCTAGTCGATACATCATATACATGCAATCATACCATAGGCTAGATTCTAGGGTTTAGCCTCTCCGATCTCGTGATAGATCTACTCTTGTACTACCCATATCATCAATATTAATCAAGCAGGACGTAGGGTTTACCTCCATCAAGAGGGCCCGAACCTGGGTAAAACATCGTGTCCCCTGCCTCCTGTTACCATCCACCTTAGACGCACAGTTCGGGACCCCCTACCCGAGATCCGCCAGTTTTGACACCGACATTGGTGCTTTCATTGAGAGTTCCGCTGTATGATCGACAAAAGGATC
Source organism: Triticum dicoccoides (assembly GCF_002162155.2). Classification (NCBI taxonomy): domain Eukaryota; kingdom Viridiplantae; phylum Streptophyta; class Magnoliopsida; order Poales; family Poaceae; genus Triticum; species Triticum dicoccoides. Next base: position 316,911,209 of record NC_041388.1, read on the forward strand.
GATGGCTTGTCTGCAGGTCAACTGCGATGCCGGCATCTTCGTCGCCGGCTTGACTGGTCACCTTGGCTCGACCGAAGACCGTGCTCCATCTCCGATCGTCATGTTTGGACGAGGGCCTTCATCAACATCAACTCCGATCTCTATCAAGATCATGGAGGAATCATCCATGGAGCCCGGGGGCTCAACGTCAACATTGCCCTCGGGCGACCGTGCTGTTTTTCCGAACAGCAAACTTGTGTCCGCCGCCACCGCCTCCTCAAGTGTCTTTTTAACGATCTCTTTGGTGGAATTGTGCGTAATTGAGTCTACAACAACCCTGGAAAATTTCGTCGAGTTCCGATGGAGGAATCTCTGGCAATCCACGATATACCGGAGCCCTGTCAAATCTGGACGGGAATCTGGATGAGTTTAGGGCGTGGTGTCCAGCTTCTAGCTCGGACGTCCTTTGGAAGATCCAACCGTTGATCGGCTGAGGTATTCCTATATGTACCACCTCTCAAAGTTTCAGCTCGATCCGACCGTCCAAACTCCGGGAACCTTCCAATTAGTGCATCACTTTTCGGATCTGTTTTCTGCGCGAAAACAAATCCGACCCGAGTTCGTCTTTTTTATGAACGGGATTTCGGACATCCCTTTTGAAGGAAGATTTGTATGGGGTATTGTGTTTTGTTCCAGAACACATCCCACTAACTTTAAGATCTTTTGAACATGATCTTCAACATCATGCTGGTGTCAAACCAGTCCGGCAATATTGTTCCACGGCTGCCGACCTGTGCTAGACACGTCGTCACTTTGTTGAGCCAAGCTCAACTTCTTCGGATCATCATCTCGGCAAGCCGAACAAGAGCCCGGCATCACGAAGGATAAATCATCATCAACATCGTTGCCCCACGGATTACACGGAGCGGGAATACCGGCATCGCCGCACGGTCGCTTCATCAAGCCGGCATCGACCACATCACGACCTGCATCGGCAGGGCCGCACTATTGCTTCTTCAAGCTGGTGTCCATCACGCTGACCTACTTTGACTCATCGGCTGACATCGAGGCTTCGACATCTCGGCTGGACCGGGGGCTTCGCCTTCTCTTCATCAATCTACTCCGAACACTTCGGCATCACTAGCCGACCAGCTCCCTCACGTTAGCTAGACCGAGGGCTTTGCCTCGGCGAGCCAACCTTTGCTAGCATTGCCATGACGTCGTTTTATCGCCCATCAGGCAATGGGTGTGGGGATTGAGTCCCAATTTCGGGAATCACCTTCCTTCGGATTGCTACAACAAATAAACCAGGTGCTATTAATCCCAGTATTTTTTGCTTGTTTGGGTTCATTTTTCCCAAGAAATTATTACTCTGGCTTGTCCATCATATGTACACAGGTCTATCAAATGGAGGCCGCATTAACGACGGTCACATGGTGGTTCAGTCAGTCTCCGTACATAGTCCGGCTAATGCCGCATCCGGAACTCGGACCGACCCATGAATTCAGGCTTTGTCACGCCTTTACCGCATCACGCCGACGCCCTGCATCGACATTGACTTCGGCGCCAGGCCATATTTCTTTTATTAGTCACTTTGCATAAATTATTTATTATGCAACGATTTTTTTAATTATCATTATTACTATTATCTCCGGTTTGCACTATTTTTTGTGCATAGCAAAATGATCTGGGGACTTCGGCGTCACTCTGCCGGTCTGCATTGACCGTGCTATGTCACCACTTTGGCGTGTCGAGCTCTCCGCTCCGCCACCTCGGGACCGGCTTGGGTGATGGAACCTTGCCCCGCATCAAGCTCAGACCGCGTCATCAATACCGAATGCATTAACCAGCTAAGTCGCTTTCATGCTCAAAGCTTTAATTTCTAACTTGTGTTCGGTTCGACCAAGAATTATACTTTTTTGGAAAAAAGTTGCTTGTAAAAAATTTCCTTGTCCAAACTTTGTTTGTGACGCATAAATTCAAATACCCCGTTTACTTGGGGGCTTCCTTTATGAAGTTTTTCCTCTGGCATATGATTATACTTGTACGGCTTCGTTCCTTGTTCGTGTATTACGCCACAATATGCACCATATTGACTTAAGCGATTTGCAAGCTGGGTTTCCTCACTCCTGTGTTTACCCCTACGTTCCCGATTGTTCGGCTAGGGAGTAAAGGGAGCACCTCTGCGATTGTCACGATCGGGTCACCCGAGCCGGACCTCAGACTGGGTGAAGCCGAAAGCTAGCACTCTTATTGTTTTCAATGATGGTCGGCACACAACGGAACTCATGAGTACAAAAAATCTATTGCACAAGTCTCATAATAACAATGAGCACCGAAGAAAGGTATCGGTGGGGGTACTATTTTCTTCGAAGATGCTTCTTACACTTTGCAGTAATATAGCATAAGTTCCCTGAGCGCGCTTTGTCTGTTACAGCCTTATGGCATGATTGCCTGATTATTGGAAACACCGTCGATATTCTCGATAGATGGAGTACATAACACTTTTCGGTCCTTGACCGAAGAGGGAGAAGCCGACGGTCGGTTAAGACGCGTTTAAAGTTCGGTTAAACATAGATATGATATAAGTACTTCGGTACATGGAATCATTCTTTTACTCAAGTCACTTGGGGGCTCTTAAGTTTATTTGAGCTGTTTTATAATAAGTGTTCTTCTTCTTAGTCATTGCAAAGTTTTATTATTATTATTATTATTTATCACTCCTTTTTTCGACACGAGTGTGTGGTCACTAGCTGGGGAGCCTAATTTCTCTCTCAAAGCCGCTAGAGTTCAGTTTGCTAAGCTGGCCTAACGAGAAGTACTCCGCCTTCGGGATAGGAGGTTGAAGCCGTAGGCTGACCCGCTTGAAGTCTTGAGATAGGATGTGTCATGTTAAAGCACGACAAAAGCACTTTTTTTCTAAGGCCAATTTTCGGATTGGCACCGAACACTTGATCTTGTTCGGACGTCAAGTTTTTACTGGCGTTTTTTGGTTTTCCAAGCTTGTGGCACTTTTAAACTATTTGTGTATTTTCAGCACAAGTCTCGCAGTGCAATGCCGGACACCTTTAGAGATTCGGCAAAAACATTCTCGGATATTGCTATATAAGCATCGGTTTCGAATTGTATCTTCAATCAATAGTTGGGTTGCCCGGCTCCTGTGCTTGCCTCCTACGTTCTGCTTTGTTCGGCTAGGTGTGCAAAGGGAGAACCACTGCGATTGTGCTTCCAGCTCACATGGTTAAGCACCTCAGTGGAGAAAGCCAAAAACTGACTATCACAATAAGCGTAAACTGGTCAGCGATCCGATGACGGTGTTAAATGACTGGCCGCACCCAACCTGAGTCTCGAGGACTGAGCACACCACTTTTTGTGTCCCGAAGTATTCTGCCGAGCTAGGACTTGATCCTCAGACCAATTTTGCAAATCAACCTGAGTCTCAGCGGCTACTGGGATCAGCGGTCTTATGTCATCCTTCATATGCATCTCGGGTTTTAGACTGATACCCACCTTGAGGGCTACTGGCTATATATCTCGGCAGAGAATAAATTGCACCAATCAAAAATATTGACAAAAACCGACCCACATTTGGGGTGGTGCACCACCTCAGAAGCAGTCCGGCGTAAATCTCGGGCGCTAGTGGCTGGCTCCATAGAGGGCATTTCCGGCATTAAGCTCGGCTAAACTTCTTCAAACTTCTTTGAACCAAGGTGATTTACGACACCTCGGATACAGTCCAGCGTTGGAGCTCGGATACAGTCCGGTGTTGGAGCTCGGATATAGTCTGGCATTGGAGCTTGGATACATAGTCCGACATTGGAGCTCGGATACAGTCCGGCGTTGGAGCTCGGATACATAGTCCGGCGTTGGAGCTCGGATACATTCCGGCGTTAGAGCTGGGAAGCGGTCCGGCGTTGGTGCTCGGCTGCAAAAGATACCTCGAATGTAGTCCGAAGTTGGAGCTTGGATGCAAGAGGACGCTGCCGCCCGGGAACAACTTCAAACCCGAGGTGTGGCATAAAAATAACAAGGCATTGATAAAGGCCGGAAACTTAAAGGGGCTCCTCGGATACCCGACGTGTAAACTCGTCGAATGCATTTCGGCGATCCTCAAGATCGAAGATGAGAAGATTTGTTGAACCAGTTTTCAAGACCGACGACCGAAGATGAACGGTTCGGAAGAATCGAGGAGCGTCCCTAACTTGAAGACCGTTTCAGGGGGCTACTGACGGTGTCCTGGACTAGGGGGTACTCACCACATCATCTCCCGATCTGTTAGATTGGGCCGAGGACCCCCATGGCCGTATACTCATGGGCCAATTCGGACAGCTGCCGCATATAAGGAAGATTCCACAAGACTTGGGGATCAAGACAAGGACTCCTCCCCACCGGCGTATTCGGCTAGGACTCTTGTTATCCTAGGCCTCTGGTGCATTATATAAACTGAGGCCAGGCTAGTCGATAGATCATATACATACAATCATACCATAGGCTAGCTTCTAGGGTTTAGCCTCTCTGATCTCGTGGTAGATCTACTCTTGTACTACCCATATCATCAATATTAATCAAGCAGGACGTAGGGTTTTACCTCCATCAAGAGGGCCCGAACCTGGGTAAAACATCGTGTCCCCTGCCTCCTGTTACCATCCACCTTAGACGCACAGTTCGGGACCCCCTACCCGAGATCCGCCGGTTTTGATACCGACAGGGGGCGAGAGCGGCGAGGAGCATTCGGAAGTCGAGGAGGACGAGGAGAGCGATGAATCGACCGATGAGGAAGAAGTCGACTCGCCTCCTCGCAGGGAGAGGAGGTCCAAGCACACTCATGACCCGGCACGAGCTCCGGACTTGGTGACTGCGCCGACCGGACAATCCTCGAAGCGCCCCAGGATGTCTTCCCCAACGCCGACTGAGAAGCCTCGAAAGCAATCCAAGGTCGCGCCGCTTCCAGCGCCGAAAGTGTCGGAAGCCATCTCTTCCAAACTGCCCAAAGCTTTGCCTCGAATCAAAGTGATCGTTCCTACTATCTCCAGGTAACCATCTGACTTGTCCTTTATGTGGATTCGATTTACTGGGTGTAACCGATTGAATGCAGGCCTTTGCTGTGCTGCTACGTCAGGGACCTCTTCATACCAGTACCGGGACGAGGAAATGGAGGATGAGGTAACCTCTAACCTAGGTATGGACTCTTGCGATTTCAATTCTTGATCCTTTTAGGGTCGAGTGGTTCACTTGGGGCCGAATGTTCTGTCTTGCAGCTCCACCCAACATCATTGACCTTCCGGACGACGACGAAGATGTGGCTCCTAAGCCTAGGAAGAACAAGAGGGTAAAAGCTGGCAGGGTGGCTCGGCAAGAACCAACTGCAACGCCTCCCGTCTGTCAAGCTGAAGGCGCGGGCAGGGCCACTGTGACGTTCGCTACACCCTTGCCGAGTGGGCATCCCACACAGTCGACCGCACCTGTGGTTCCTTCAACCATCCAACTCCACACCATAGAGCCTCAAGCAGCCACACCTGGGTCGTCGGCACATTTTTTCACCAGCTACCCCATCCCAGACAACCAGTCAGAAGCGGCTGCCGAAGCCATCCGACAGGCTGATATGATGATGGAGCGGGTGAAGATAGTGCACGAGAGCAGTCAGGCTGCCTACGATGCTAGTGCCGCCCTTCGGGCCAACGTCCAGGTGAGTAGACTTTCCGACTGTTTTTGTTCTCGAAAAATCTTCTTCTGCACAATCTCCTGTTGTTCGCGTTGAATTAGAGCACCCACTGGGTGTTGCTGTCGTTTTTGGTAGTTTCGCTCTTCCACTCGGTCTGGGCGAGTGGGATCAGAACCGGTGGGGGCATGCCAAGTGCACCCACTAGGTGTAGTCCCCGAGACCGCGGTCGACTGCTGGCAGTCGACTGTGGTCTCAGTTCTTCTTTCTTGACGGCGCAATTGTTCTTTCTCTCTCTTTTTTTTACTCCTTGCACTCGACTCCGGCGGGCCGGTCAAGTGGGATCAGAACCAATGGGGCCACGCCAAGTGCACCCACTGGGTGTAGTCCCCGAGACCGCGGTCGACTGCTGGCAGTCGACTGGGGTCTGAACAGCTTGTTGTCCACTTCTTTAGGTTTTATTCACTCGGAAATGAACTGCCTTCGAACCTATCGATTGATCTGTCCCTTGCCTCCTGCAGAAGTCTTGTACTCTTATCTCCAAGTTTGCCGAACTCGAAGAGAAGCAGAGGCAACTCAACTTAGACTTGGAATTGGCTCAGCAAAATCTGAAAAAAGCTCAAGACGAGGCCGCTGGTATGGAAGGTAACTGATTGTCGACTGAACTTCAATATATCTCTTTGATCTCTTTTTTGATTTGATTATTTCTTTTGCATAGAAAATGAAGTTGGCTCTGGACAAGAAGGACTCGGACCTTGCCGCCGCGCAAAAAGCAGCCCAAGACAAAACCGTTCTCGCGGACAAGAAGCTTGCTTCAGTCGGAACGCTTGAAGGAGAGGTGACTAGACTGACATCTTGTCTTAATGAAGCTAACCGCGAAGTGACCAGCCTGAACAAAGATAAGGTCGTCCTGAAGGAAAAGTTGGAGTCTGCGATCCACAAGAGGAATGACACGGAAGCTTATCTGAGGACCCTCGCTAAGAAGATTTATCTCGTGCTGGGAGGTATTTCTTTTAATCCGACTGTGTTGATGCTTGCCATCGGATTTTGCTCAGTTGATTGAACTGACTTTTGACTGCAGAACTCTGTCAAGACTTTTACGAATAAACTGGAAGGGTCGAGACGGGTTTGGACCCTATCGCTTCCCCGGTCAGTGATGAAACTGCGATGAACGTGCTCCGACTGGAGTCCCGTATCACCAGCGCCACAAGCTGCCTCGCACGCATGAAGGAGGTTGTCTCTCGAATCGACTTGACGCTTTGGCCAGGGGCGACGCTTCAGAATGATATGGAATCTCTGATGACTCGACTGAACGAGATCCCTGACCGAGTGCAAGAATGGAAGAAATCCCCCGCCCGGTGTGGTGCTGATGTGGCGCTGTCCCTGGTGCGAGTCCATTGCAAGGAGGCTCGTGAAGACAAGTTGGCTACGATCAAAGTCGCTAACACCAAAAAGAACGACTTCCAGTCCTTCATGGAGACTTTCATTGCTGTCGCTACTCGGATCACTGATGGGATCGATCTGGACTTGTTCGTGGAGCCTGCCAGCCCTCCTCCGGCCGAGTGAACAATCTTATGAAACTTGGATACGCTTTAAATTTGCCTCGAAATGCCGAGCGGTTTCTGTAACCATTAAACTCCTTCGGGCTTGGTGCCCGAGTACCTTTGATTCGCTGCTTGGAACCTTTTAGTATTTATCTGAATTTGGTTTATCTCTGAAGGTGCTTGTATTTGCCTTCGGATGGACTTTGCTTGCTGCACCGCTTCATCCTTGTGGATAGGGATGGAGCGGACGTTGTATTTGTGCCGCGGCTCCAAAGGAGAAGGTGGCAATCGACCTGCACCTCGTCGTCCTTGCGGATAAGGATGGAGCGGATGTTGTATTTGTGTCGCAGCTCCGAAGGAGAAGGTTGCAGTCGTCCTGCACCTCGTCGTCCTTGCGGATGGGGATGGAGCGGATGTTGTATTTGTGCCGCAGCTCCGAAGGAGAAGGTTGCAGTCGACCTGCACCTCGTCGTCCTTGCAGATAGGAATGGGTCTTAAACTTAGGCGAGTACTGGACTGCAGCTAAGCCACCGAGTGGGAGGATTGCTCTCCACTCGGTAGGATTTTTCCAAAGTTAGGCGAGTGCTGGACTGCCGTTAAGCTTCTTAGTGAGAGAACTTAGGCGAGTGCTCGACTGTAGCTAAGCCTTCGAGTGGGAGGACAGCTCTCCACTCGGTAGGGTTTTTTCAAACTTAGGCGAGTGCTGGACTACCGTTAAGTCTCTTAGTGAGAGAACTTAGGCGAGTGCTCGACTGCAGCTAAGCCCCCGAGTGGGAGGATTGCTCTCCACTCGGTAGGATTTTTTCAAACTTAGGCGAGTGCTGGACTGCCGTTAAGCCTCTT
>NC_041388.1:316919673-316934290 GCF_002162155.2 Triticum dicoccoides
GAGTGGGAGGATTGCTCTCCACTAGGTAGGATTTTTCCAAACTTAGGCGAGTGTTGGACTACCGTTAAGCCTCTTAGTGAGAGAACTTAGGCGAGTGCTCGACTGCAGCTAAGCCCCCGAGTGGGAGGACTCGTCTCCACTCGGTAGGATTTTTTCAAACTTAGGCGAGTGCTGGACTGCCGTTAAGCCTCTTAGTGAGAGAACTTATGCGAGTGCTCGACTGCAGCTAAGCCCCTGAGTGGGAGGATTGCTCTCCACTCGGTAGGATTTTTTCGAACTTAGGCGGAACGGATTCGCGACTAAGCCCACCCACTGGGAGATTTCAGGAGTAAATAAGAACAACACAATCGAATGAGAGGACCGTAAGCTCTTGTCTTTGATAAATGAATTACAAAAGGTGTTGCTTATTACATTTTATTCAAACGAGTGTTTAAGTTTAAAAGGGGCGGAGCAGCTCCGCGTTCCAAGCCCATGGCTCGTCTTTCTGATGCTCGATACTGTAAAGATGGTATGCTCCGTTGTGGAGAACTTTGGTGACAATGAAGGGGCCCTCCCAAGTTGGAGCGAGCTTGTGTGGTTTCTGCTGATCCACTCGAAGAACCAACTCTCCTTCTTGAAAGGCCCGACCCCTCACATTCCTGGCGTGGAATCGACGCAAATCTTGCTGATAAATGGTCGACCGGATCAAGGCCATCTCTCTTTCCTCCTCTAAGAGATCGACTGAATCCTGCCGGGCCTACTCTGCTTCTGCTTCGGAGAAGAGTTCAACTCGGGGCGCGCTGTGGAGCAAGTCACTTAGCAGAACAGCTTCGGCTCCATGGACTAAGAAGAAAGGAGTTCTTCCAGTCGACCGATTAGGAGTTGTCCTTAAACCCCACAGAACTGACGGAAGTTCATCAACCCAAGCACTTGCTGCGTGTTTGAGATCACGCATTAGTCGGGGCTTCGGTCCTTTGAGAATTAGTCCATTGGCTCTTTCTGATTGTCCGTTCGACTGCGGGTGAGCAACAGAAGCATAGTCGACTCGAGTGCCCTGAGAGGCGCAGAAAATTCTGAACTGATCGGAATCGAAGTTCGATCCGTTGTCCGTGTTGATGCTGTGTGGGACTCCATATCTGAATGTCAATTCTCTAATAAAACTGACAGCGGTGCTAGCGTCAAGGTTCTTGATAGGTTTAGCTTCGATCCATTTGGTAAACTTGTCGAGTGCAACGAGCACGTGAGTGAAGCCGCTTTTGCCACTCCTCAGCGGTCCAACCATATCCAGTCCCCAAACAGCGAAGGGCAAAATGAGGGGAATGGTCTTCAGGGCTGACGCTGGCTTGTGAGACATATCGGAGTGAAATTGACAGCCTTCACATATGTCGACTATATCTTTCGCCATCTCATTTGCTCGTGGCCAATAGAATCCAGCTCGGTATGCTTTAGCTACGATGGCCCGAGAGGACGCATGGTGGCCACAGGTCCTGGAGTGGATGTCATTGAGGATCATTCAACCTTCTTCTGGTGTTATGCACTTCTGACCGACTCCAGTCACACTTTCTCTGAACAGCTGCCCTCTTATCACAGTAAAAGCTTTAGATCGGCGGACGATCTGTCGAGCTTCTTCTTCATCCTCTGGGAGCACTTTCCTGAGGATGTACGCAATGTAGGGCACTGTCCAATCGGGAGTAATGGCCAAAACCTCCATGATTAGGTCGACCACAGCTGGGACCTCGACTTCAGTCGGATCCGTGGCGCTCTTGGGTTGTGGGGGCTCTTCAGTGAAAGGGTCTTCCTGAACTATCAGCGTGTGAATATGCTCCAAGAACACATTGCTGGGAATGGCTTCTCTCTTGGAACCTATCTTTGCCAATTCATTGATTGCTTGATTTTTCAATCGGGGGATGTGGTGGAGTTCTAACCTCTCGAACTTCTTCTCAACTTTCTCACCGCGTTGCAGTAACCAGTCATGGCTGGGCTTCTGACGTCCCACTCCTTCATCACTTGATTAACTACCAAATCTGAGTCGCCATAGACAATGAGACGACGGACGCCGAGTGAAATGGCCATGCGCAACCCATACAGGAGTGCTTCATATTCTGCTTCATTGTTGGAGGAATCAAAGTGAATCTGGAGGACATATCTGAGCTTGTCTCCACGGGGGGATACCAAAACTACTCCAGCACCAGAACCGTTCAACATCTTAGATCCGTCAAAGAACATGGTCCAGTGCTCAGAGTGAACTTGAGTCGGCAGTTGCTGTTCGATCCACTCGGCGAGGAAATCTGCTATTGCTTGGAACTTGATAGCTTTCTTTGTCTCAAACTTGATATCCAAGGGAAGGAGTTCAATCGCCCATTTTGCCACTCAACCAGTTGCATCCCTGTTGTGCAGAATCTCTGACAATGGAGCGTCGCTGATGACTGTAATAGAGTGATCTGAGAAATAGTGTGCAACCTTCTTCGTGGTCATGTAAATTCCATAGACAAGCTTCTGATAGTGAGGATATCTCTGCTTTGACGGGGTTAGGACTTCAGAAATATAATAAACTGGGCGTTGAACTTTGTATGCTTTTCCTTCTTCTTCCCGCTCGATCGTAAGTACTATACTGACGACTTGTCCAGTGGATGCTATATAAAGCAAAAGGGGCTCTTTGCTGATTGGAGCAGCAAGCACCGGCTGGGTGGAAAGCAGGGCTTTTAGCTCTGCAAATGCTGTATCAGCTTCTTGAGTCCACTCGAACTTATCTGATTTCTTCATCAGTCGGTAAAGAGGTAGCGTCTTTTCACCGAGGCGAGAAATGAATTGACTTAGGGCGGCCAAGCAACCAGTAAGCTTCTGGGCATCATGCACATGCACAGGGCGTTTCATTCGGAGTATAGCGCCTACTTTCTCTGGGTTAGCATCGATTCCTCGTTCGGAAACAAGAAAACCGAGCAACTTTCCGCCTGGAACTCCAAACGTGCACTTTGATGGATTGAGCTTGATATCATACCTTCTGAGGTTGGCAAAGGTTTCAGTGAGGTCGGTCAGCAGGTCGGAACCTTTACGTGACTTGACCATAATGTCATCCATGTATGCTTCCACATTCCGACTGATCTGAGTGAGCAGGCACTTCTGAATCATTCGCATAAATGTGGCTCCGGCGTTCTTCAAGCCGAATGGCATTGTGACATAACAGAAGCACCCGAACGGGGTGATAAAAGCTATTTTTATTTCGTCGGGTCCGTACAGACGGATCTGGTGGTACCCAGAGTAGGCATCCAAAAAGGACAAACGCTCGCACCCAGCAGTTGAGTCGACTATCTGATCGATGCGAGGGAGAGGGAAGTGCTCTTTCGGGCAGGCCCGATCGATATGCTTGAAATCGATGCACATGCGGAGTGAGTCATCTTTCTTTGGGACCATGACAACATTGGCTAACCACTCGGAGTGATAAATCTCTTGGATAAACTCAGCTGCCAAAAGCCGAGCCACCTCTTCGCCGATTGCTTTTCTTTTCTGGATGGCGGACTGTCTAAGATGCTCTTTGACTGGTTTCACTTTTGGGTCGACTCTCAAACGATGCTCAGCCAGTACCCTGAGAACACCTGGAATGTCAGAAGGCTTCCATGCAAAGATGTCCTAGTTCTCACGGAGGAACTGGATGAGCGCTTCTTCCTATTTGGAGTCGAGTGTGGTCGAAATGTGGGTCGGAGCTGCATTGGGGTCCATCGGGTGGATGTGAACAGACTTCGTCTCGCCAGAAGACTGGAATGTTGAATCCGTGGCTGGCTTCTTGGCTCACAACAAGGCACTCGGGTCTGCATTTTTTTGGTATTCTTGCAATTCTGGCACGGCCATCTGGGCATCGGCGATCTTTGAGCCCTTCTGGAAACACTCTTCCGCCTTTTTCCGATTACCAGAGATAGTGATCACTCCTCTGGGACCAGGCATCTTCAGTTTGAGGTACACGTAACAAGGTCGAGCCATGAATCGTGCATAAGCCGGCCTGCCCAGATTTGCATGATATGCACTCTGAAAATCCATGACTTCAAATGTCAACTTTTCTTTGCGGTAATTTTTGGCATCACCGAAAACCACGTCGAGTGCAATCTGACCGAGGGACGCAGCCTTCTTGCCTGGGATGACCCCATGGAAACGCATATGGCTTTCATTGAGTCTGGACATCGGAATGCCCATTCCTTTCAACGTTTCTGCATACAGAATGTTCAGGCCACTGCCACTGTCCATCAGGACCTTTGTCAGTCGAGTGCCTTCGACCACCGGGTCGACCACCAGCGCTTGCCTCCTAGGGGTGGCGATGTGCCCGGGAGATCAGACTGGTCAAATGTAATGGCAGTCTGCGACCATTTCAAGTAACTGGGTGTCGCCGGAGCGACCATGTTCACTTCTCTGTTGATGACTTTCAATCGACTCTTGTTTTCAACATCAGCAAAAATCATCAGAGTGGAATTCATGTGAGGATAACCATCATCATCTTCCCCTTCACTCTCAGCCTTGTCTGCTTCCTTCTCCTTTTCCTTGGGCTATTTCTCTCGGAACTGCTAGATCAGGAGCCGACACTATCGAGTGGTATGCTTCGGGTAAATGAAATTACCTTCTTCGTCTTTTTTAGTGTGGATATGGCACGGCAGGTCCAACACGTCATTTCCATCCTGATCTTTTACTTTCTTGGGGTTCCAAGGCCCTTTGGGCTTCCCCTTGAACTTTCCTTGAACCACAGCCAAGGCCTCACCCGGAGCAGCTAGTTCGGCCTTGCGTTTTTGTTTCCGACTAGAGTTTCCTCCTCTGGCTTCGTGGGCGACTGCTTTGTGCTTGTTGCTCCGCAGTCGTTCCTCCTCTTTACCATTGGCATACTTGGTGGCGATTTCCATCATCTAAGTCAGAGTCATGTTTCCAGTCCGACCGAATTTTAGGTTCAACTCCCGGTACCTGACGCCTTCCTTGAAAGCACAAATTGCCTGATGATCAGACACATCTTCCACCGTGTGGTGCAGGGTGATCCACCTCTGGATATAATCTCTCAAAGTTTCATTCGGTTTCTGGACGCAACACTGTATGTCAAACCCGCTGGCCGCTTGCAAGTACCCTCAAACATTCTAACAAACACTCGGGCGAGATCTTCCCAAGTATAGATGCTGCTAGGTGCCAACTGATTCAGCCACGCCCTAGCCGAGCCCTCCAACATCAGAGGAAGGTGTTTCATGGCCACCTCATCATTGTCGCCACCAATCTGGACAGCCACTCGGTAGTCTTCGAGGCAGGTGTCAGGCTTGGACTCTCCGGTGAACTTACTGAATCCAGTCGCCAACCTGAAGTTGGGGGGAATCACTGCAGCTCTGATAGCTCTGCTGAAGCATTCTGGGCCAGAGACATGCACCCGATTGCTGGTTTGCGGGCCTCTGTCATGGCCATCTCGGTGAGCTCTGTTTCTGTCGACCAAGCCTTGCATGAAATAGATCTCGCATCAAAGCTTGGCTCCCGGGGGTCGACTGGAATACCTCTTCCGACGCTGTTAGGGCGCCTGTCTTCATGCGGCCGTAGCACGTATGACCCACTCTTTGGAGGAGGCGTGGGCACTCGACGGCGACCATCGCGATTGGCTCGACGGTCATACTGCTCCTGGTTTCTATACTGATCACGCCGCTCTCCACGTCCCTCATGCCTCGGGGGCGATCTCGGGCTATGGGCCGACTAGACCGTATCTGTGACCACAGATCTGCTATGGATCCTATCCCGCGACTGAGACACGGCCGTATTCTGCTCTCCTGCTGCCCGGAGCAAGGCCCTGATCTGCGCCAGACCTCGGCCAGCTTCTGACTGGGAAGGTTGAATTGACTCTGCTATCTGGGCAGCAGCTGCTAGGTTTTGGATCGGTGTCCGGTATACCTAAGCCGGAGGTGGAAAAAGTTGGCGTCGGCTGGACTCAGGAGCACGTTGACAAGCGCGATCATCGAGTGAGCGCTGTAGGTTCTTCGGCCGAGTGCGCTCAGCCAGATTGGCTAAGCGAGCCTATTCCAAGGCCTGGGCCTCGGACGTTTCTCCAACTATAGGAGTATGCAGGGCATCCATGTTTCGGTGACGAAGTTCTTCTCTCTGCTGCGAGGAGAGGGGTTCGGGGTGGTACTCCTCGTGAACGCGCGACGGATCGCCGTTCCCGTCACCTCCGTCTTCACGATCGAAGCCAGGAGGACCGCGTGGTCCATTGACCATCAGGACTTCCGCTGCCGAGTCATTGATGCCGCACTCGGATGCAGTCTCTATGGAGCCAGTCGACAGATCGAACAGGCCATAGAGAGACTCGTCAGGCTCGAGCGCCGCGACTTGAGGGGTGGCCGACTGGCAGGCCACCGCATGCTTCACCCACCGTTGAATCCTCGACCGGCCGGTGCGCTTGCTCCGGCGGGTCGCAGGGAGGGGGAAAGCCGTTGGAGTCGACTGGTACTAGGTTGACGGTTGCCGCAAGAGGACGCCGCGGACGCACGTGTGAAAGTGCGTCACCCCGTGGGCAGGGAGCGCGTCGACGTCGAGTGGTGCCTCCTGAAGCCAAGCGGAGTCATCGGCGACAAACATGAGCGCGCCGAGACGGATCTCGCGGCCCTTAGCCAAACCTCCGCCTGGAACCATGATGATGGGGATCGGAAAAATTGAACCTTCTCCAATAAGTCGCTAAGACACCTGCCCCACGATGGGCGCCAACTGTCGTGGATCTAAGACTGACAGTAGAATGGGGGGTAGGTATGAGGAGGCAAGATTCTAGCTATGGAGTAGTTTTACACACGAGTTTTACGAGTTCAGGCCCTTCTCGAAGAAAGTAACAGCCCTACGTCTCGGTGCCCTGAGGCGGTCGACTGGATTATATGTGTGTGTGTGTGTTTACAAAAGTGCGAACCCTTGTCCCAGAGGAGGGGGTGGCTTATATAGAGTGCACCAGGACCCCAGCTCCCCTCCATTACTCAGGGTTCAATGCTCATAAAGGAAAGGCGTTACTGGTAACATCTACAGTAAAATATCATAAATGCTCATAATGCTATGGTTTAAGTCCTAACCATTGCAGAGTGGAGGGTTCCTCATATTCTGGTGGTCGAGTGTCTTCAAGGTGGTCGAGTGAGCGAATCTCCGCGGATGATGATTTCTCTCCGACTGCTTCTAATTCTTTGTAAAGATGTCCTTGGGGAGGGTATGCTGGACAGGTCCATGACCCTACCCTAGGTACATAGCTTCATCAGGTCCCAGATGTCAGGTGGAGGAATCATTATTTTGCGTGTAATAAGGAGGCATTTCCTTGTGTGCAGCCACGGACCCAGATGTCAGCCTCTCCACATACAGTCCATGTCCGATGGATGTCGTTCGTTGACCACGTTGACCATGGCACGCCGAGAGCACCAGGGTGGTGGACGACGGCGAGGCCTAGGAAGGGAATGACACAGAGCCAGGGAAGACTCGGCAGTGGATGCCCACACGGTGGGGAGTACGAGGGTTTACTGGTCCGGCTGTCGTGGCCAGAAAATAACAGGAGGTGTGGGTGAGTAGAGGAATGGCCTCGCCAGCAATGGAGTAGGGTAGGGCGGTGCGGCCTGTGCGGCAGCATAGCTGGCCATGGGAGGCGGGAACAGGCAGTCCCACCGACGCTGGTTTGGGCGGCTGGAGCAAGAAGATCAGATATTGAAGAAGCAGCACGGCCGTTGGATTAACATCCAACGGTCGCTCCTCCTAGAATCATTTGTGGACTAAGTTGACTAAGCCTTTCGTACACGCCAGCCTAGTAGACCCATAAGTCAGCCTCCAAATCTGCCCCAAATAGCATACAGCTTGAAATTTCTAGCCAGATTCAAATTAATTTAAAAACTAAATATACCTTAACTTAAATCCAATGAAATTTTATCCGCACAAAAACAATGAAATTTAAAATATCAAAATCCGAAAGAAAAAAGTATTTTGGAACTAATTGCATGTTTGCTGTATTTTTTCATTTTACAGTCCATTTAATATTACTTATAGCCCGTTTCTTATTACTTACAACCCATTTTCTGGGCAAATGCATCCCTCCTCATCTTGAAAGATTTCCGGCCTAGCGGGGCATAGAAAAGCAAGTAGGCCTACGTTGGTTATTCTGCAAAAAACAAAATAGCTAGGCTAGCCATTTTCAGAAAGGAAAAAAACAAATTGGGCTAGTCATGTGCTAAACATATGAAATAAAAGCCTGGGCTAGACGGGCCACAGCTCCCGAACAACCCAGTTGATACCCTTCTCCGTCCCAAAAAACAAAATTACTACGCGCACTGCTAGGTCCCTACTGCCATCCTCACCATGTACAGTCATCTCCTTATTCCTCTCGGTTGTTGACCATGTTGACAACACCGGAGGGTGGCACCACGGCGAGCGAACCAAGGTGGAGGACGATGGTGAGGCCTCGGATGGGAACGAACAGGAGCCGGGGAAGATGCGCAGTGTTTTAGGGTGCGATGTGGCCACGATGCATGCACGACAGCACAACCAGCCATGGGAGGCGGGAGCAGGCGGTCCCGCCGGCGCTGGCTTGGCTTTGGCGGCTGGAGGAAGAAGAGACTGAAGAAACACGACAGACGTTGAATGTCAATCCAACGGTCAAGGTTGGCACAATCGTTTATTGACTAAGCTGACACCAAGTAGCATACTTTTTTATATATAGGAAGAAAAGAAAAACTAGGCTCGTTCGCCTGATAACATTCCCGAAACTGCGATCGTTCAATCTTGCATCGCAACTAAAACTGCAAGGAAAATGCGTTCGTCTGCCGTCCTCCTCCCAAGGAACGTTCGCCACATAAGTGACTAGCACCCTTGGTTTTCAACCGAGAGGTCTTGGGTTCGAGTCCCAGGAACTCTCAATTTTGTCCTCCTTCCTTCCTCGCAAAAAGAAAAAGAAAGAAAATCAAAGACTTGAGAAGGCATACAGAACAAGCTACTGTACCGGTAAAGAGACGTTGTTGAGTTTTAGAAAAAAAGAGAAGTGCTCCTGTAGCTGGTTCGAATGCAAACCTAGACTATGACTATATATGGTGCTATGCTACTCTGCAAGTAATGAAACTGACATATCCAATGTTCGCTTCTCCTCTTCTCTACTTACTCTGCATAGCATCAGAAGCTCTGGCCGCAGAAACCATGTCCACTAGCTGCTCGTCTACATGCTCTTCAGCAGGCAACAACCAGATATGAGCCAAGTCGCCACCCGTACCATCGCGTGTGGGTCTCATCACACCCCCGCCAGCACACGCACCGCAGCCGGTTGCTCATCGCAACCCGCTGTCATTGGTGTGGTGCCACTGCTGCAAATCACGCAGAGTCATCCGTCGCGTCTCAACCACAATCCTCAACCCTGGCTGAGTCTTCTACAAATTCCCGAATCATGGGGTAATAATATGTTTAAGTGTGTTCTGCTGCTTTCAGTTGCTGATTTTTTTAATAGTTTGGTTGATGATCTTCCAATTTGATTCGTGCAGAAAAGGGAAGATTCATGTGATCGGTATTTCTAGGAAGTTGCTGGTGTGGGGGAATGCAACTACGTTGATTATTTGGTTAGCCGAGGAATCTCAATACCAGCAGGTTGGGGTGTTGGACAAGTAACTGAAGGAATGGCAGAAGAGGAAGATGGAGAGAAGAAGGTTAAAGATGCAGTTCCTCTGATCATGGCCAAGCAACAGTTGCTGAACGGCCTTGACAGCAATGAGGAGATGAAAGAGCGTGTGAAGAGAATGGGAAAAATCGATGTGCTCTGTAGGATGATTGTTTCTTTATTTGCAGTGTATGTAGCACTCGGGATGTATTCAGTGGTTGTGACATGAGCACTTTGCTGAAACTAGTAATGAATGAAACCTGTGTAGCAGGCTGGGCGTAGTGTTGTGAACATCTAATGATTTCTATTAAATGGGGGTATCCCCTTTTGCTCATAAATAAAAAAATAAATAGCAGAGGCCCTTTTGGTAATAAATAAATTAATTAATTAACAGAGGCCTTGTCGGGTCAGCTTTGTTCCCATTCAAAGTCGTCGAGCAAATTGCAGTCCAACAGCAAACTATGTCATCAAATTCAAGTTTCACAGCCAAATATGACTACAAATAAACAACAATGTCATCATGTTTTAGTCTTCATACAATCACCAAACACAAATCAACATACATAACAAGTGATGTTTTCACAGCAAAAATACTAAACAACACGTTCATCAGGTTTCAGTTGTCATAGCAAACACAATTTCACATAGTAGATAAAAAACGTCTTCTCATAGTCAAATATGACAAAAGTAATCCAATCATCATCCGCAGCAGCAGCGTCAACATCTTCACCATGTGTATCAGTCTGAATCATAATTCCTCAGAGTGTCATCTTCTTCTTCATCCTCAATGTCCTCGAACGTTGACTTCTTCTTGATCAACTCTTGTATGTCCACAGCACGACAGTCAATCTTTTCACCAGCATCATTGACGTGATGGTTCTCAAAGATATTAGGAACATCTGTGGAATCTTGTACATCATGAGCAGTGTAAGCATCATCTTGTTGTGCAACTTCATTAAACGAATTCCTCCGCTCAAACCTTTGCAATACTCTCCAGTCATCGCTATGTGTAAATGTCTCTTCCAAGAAAAATATCTGTGTTGCCTGATTTGCCAAAATAAAAGGCTCGTTGGTTTGGTACGCCGCCTTGACATTGATGGATTTGAAATAATCATCAGCTCTGGGTTTTGCGATCCTGGAAAACAGGTTATACCAATGACAGCATAACAGAACCACACATCGATGATCCTCGAAACTGGAGATATACTGCAACTGAACAATGTCTATTATGTTAGCATACATTTCAGTTGTCTCTCTATCATATGTATGTGTGCTCATGATGGTACTGTCTTGTGTCTTCCTGCCTTCGTCGCGTGCAAGGGTGTTGTAGCGCACATGTCCAACAACACAAGATTCATAATGTCTTACCCGAGTATCAGGACCCATTGCTAGTGCGTAAATGGCATCATCAACTGCCTGCCCATCCTCCCGCATCTTCTTAACCTATGGTTAGAAAATAGACAAGCTGATCATCTTATGTACTCAATATAATAAAACACTGAGAGTGAAATTCAAAAGCTTACATGGCTCTTGAACCATTTCGCAAATCCTTCCATAACCAGTTTGTCAATGTTTCTTGGATTTTGCGGCAGTAACTCCTTTTTGTAGATGCTGGACAACATAGTGATCGCGTCAAACATCTAAAATATATAAGAATGTGCTGCAAGTTTAGTACATTATGATGTATAAGCTGCAGTACTTAGCACTTACATGATATAAGGTAGTATCTCAGGACAGTTATTCAACACATACCAAACCACTTTGTCCAAATCTTTAGGTTCGTCCTCTTCTCGACTCTTCCCTGTAACTCGAACAGAATAATCGAAAACATTGAGCACGGGTTTGTCTTCACCCACCTCTTTGCTAAGATGATCAGTTGTTTCAATGTATTTTGAGCAGAATGTCAACGCTTCTGTAGCAATGTAGGCCTCTGCAATGGAACCCTCGGGTCTAGTTTTGTTCCTAACATAGCCCTTGAAAGTGCCTAGCCGCCTTTCAATAGGGTACATCCAGCCATACTATACCGGACCTCTAAGTAGTGCCTCATCAGGTAGATGAACAGCCAAATGCACCATCACATCAAAGAAGGCTGGAGGATATATTTTCTCAAGGTCGCATAGGACAGTTGGTATCTTGTCTCTAAGACGCTCCAAAGCATCTACCCTGATATTTCTACTGCAGAGTTCCCTAAAGAATTGTCCCAACTCTGCAACTGCTCTATATAAGTCAGGGCGGTCCAATCCTCTAAGGATAACAGGTAAAACCCTTTGAAGTAGGACGTGGCGGTCATGAGTTTTCAACCCTTGTACCTTGTTTCCATCTGCCCTGACTCTCCTTTCAGGGTTGGAAGCAAATCCATGTGGGAATCTCACACGTGACAGGACCTCGTAGAATTCTTTTCTGTTTACCTTGTCCAAGACATACATAGCTGGTGCCATATCTCGTGGTTTACCTTCATCTTGCACCTGCAAATCCTGTCTGATACCCAGGTATGTCAAATCAAACCTAGATTTTAAGGTATCTTTCGTCTTGCCTTCAATATTAAGAAGTGTGCCGATAATGTTGTCACATATATTTTTCTCGATGTGCATCACATCAAGATTATGCCGCAGATCCAAATCTTTCCAGTACTCCAAGTCCCACAAAGTGGACCTGCGGGTAAACAATAATATCTCTTCTGCCCTGCCACGCTCCCTTTTCCCGCTACCATTACCAGGATGGTTTCCCGGTGTAATATGCCTGACCTTCTCTAATTCCACTTGCAACTCATCGGCGGTGAGCCTCTTTGGCGCATCACAGTTTTCATGCTTTCCATTGAACACATGTGTTAGGTATTTTGTAGGACGTGGCTTGTCCTTGGTAAGGAAACGATGGTGTACAATGTAACAGATCTTGCTAAGTATTGTGTATAATAGCGGATTCTTGTCACAGTGAACACATGCATTGTAACCATGTATCGTTCGCCCTGACATAGTGCCCAAAGCTGGAATAATCATTTGATGCACCAAATTATAACAGCACGCAGAAAGAAATCAGCTGGTGGGCTGCTGTATAGGTCTCGAGTGAGAACACCCCTCCATAGATGTTGAAGTTCCTCCACAAGAGGCTCCATGAATAAATCAAAATCCTTTCCAGGACTTTTTGGACCTGGGATGAGAAAGGCCATCATGTAGTTTGATTCTTTGGTGCAGACATTTGGAGGCATGTTGTAAGGGATAACAAGCACTAGCCACATGCTATATGTGGCGCTCTGGTCGCCAAATGGATTAAATCCATCTGAAGCTAAGCCAAGTCTAATGTTTCTCGGGTCAGCAGCAAACTTTTTGTGTTTCTGATTGAAGCTTTTCCACTCACTACCATGAGATGGATGGGTCATTACATTATGATCTCTGTACTCCTGGTTCCTAGAATGCCACAGTACATCCTCTCTTGTTTCAACATCATGAAACAACCGCTACAATCTTGGTATAATTGGAAAATGTCTCAGAACATTATGAGGAATCCTCTTCACAGCATCGCCATATTTCCATCTTGATGATTTGCATTTCAGACATTCACTTAAGTTGGCATAATCCTTCCAGAACAGAACACAATTCTTCTTACAAACATGGATCATATCATATCCAATTCCAACTTCACGAAGGAAACTCTTCATTTTACTGTAGGTGTGTGGCAGCTTAGATGCATCTGGAAAAGATTTGCGGAAATCAGCCAACATCGCATCGAATGATTTGTTGGTCATCCGCTCAGATGTCTTCACCTGAAGAAAGGTCACCATAGCTGAGAATACTGATAGCTTATTTCCTAGGGTGACATCCACGTTGCATTGTTCCAACATGCGGGCCCACCGTTTTTCTTCTGCAAGTGAAAGTTACGAAATGCACTAGCATTTCGTAGCATTATTTCAATGTTGGTCAAACTCACTGGCTCCACCACCACCACCTCCTCCTCCTCTTCCACCTGAGCATCAGGCAAATCAAGATGGTGATATGTTGCTTCCACGTCGTCAGTAACATTGACGTTCACAGCTTCACCATGATGAACCCACCTAGTATATGTGACCGACATCCCATACAAGTGTAGATGATTTTGCACAGTTCACTGGGGTCTTGTAGATGAATTCATACAACTGCTACACGGGCAGAGCACATCTGATTTCGGACCACCGTACTCAGCTCTGATAAAGTTCATGAAGTTTTCAACCCCCTCGACATATGCAGCAGAGAATCTTCGAGCAGAAGTTATACAAGTCCTGTCCATCTGTTAGACATACAAATTAGTTCTTCTACTATATATTACAGAAAAACATATATGTTTTTTATGAAGTCCAGAAAAAAATACCTAGGTCGATGTCTAAAGCTATGGCAAGATATTTGGACGAGCAGATCTAAGTTACGAAATATAGTTAAAGCTAATTCAGCAAACAGATTTGAGTGCTAAATTATGGCAGGCTGTTTCAGCAGTCAATGATGCTGAGCACACAACCATCAAACTATGAAGGCCATCGCAGCAACAAAGATCGAGTATAAAACGGTGTAGAGCTATTTCACCTAACAGATTGGCTACTAGACCATGGCAATCTACGTCACAATAAATATGGTAGGATATTTTAGCAACTAATCGGGCTTGGCATGCCATCTCAGCAAAGCAGATTGAGTGCAGAATAGGGCAAGGAAGCTTCTTAAGCAGAGCATATTGACTGTAAACTACTTCAACAACTAGTGAGATTAACAGCGGCTGTCAACAAACATTCAGCACTACACTGACATGCACGGGGCCTCAACCTAGAATGCGCGTGCCGTGGGAGAAGCTAGCCGCCATGCGTCTCCACACGAACGTCGCCAGCGGTGGCGGCACTGACCGCCGTGCGCCTCCACAAGAACGTCGCTAGCGGTGGCGGCACGGCTAGAGGACGGCAGTCTACGAGAGTGTACTGTGGGAGCGAGAGGATCGTCGTGTGTCCCCTCAACGAACCGCGGCACCGACGTATCGGTGCAGCGGGGAGGGAGGCTTTGGCGGAGAGAATGGAGTGGATGGGGC